>NW_023595296.1:0-13012 GCF_014839805.1 Manduca sexta | reverse complement strand
TTCTAATTTTTATATTCATTTCAGCTTGACATCCAACCATTGCGATTGGAGGAACCAGACAGGGACATGATAAACTAATGATCTGAACTAAATATAAGTACCAATGCTGTATTTAATAAATATAACTTATTATTAAAAGTGAAGAAATATCAAATGACAGCAGTTTTATTGTCGATCCAAAATATACCTTCCTACTCTAAATATAAAATCTAGCAAAACTCGCGCACTTAGGACTAATATATACCTATATTTGTCTTAAACATATTACGGGTAATTACGGATGGGTGTCTGCTGTCTAAAATAGCGTGTGTTGGGGTAATACCGTGTCACAAGGTTAGTCCCAGTTTTTGAAGATTACTGCTAAACAGTAACTAAAACTTAATACATTGGCATACAATTGTAGTACAGCACTTTGATTGGGTTATCCGTATTAGAAAATGTTCTCCGATATAACACTATTTTTCAATAACGGTATTAATCCGAGATCCGATATTACCCCACAAACACTATCTACCTCTCATTACTTTCCTTGGTATGGAAACACACAAATATTCAACAATCAACACCATCGGTGTTCATCGACCAGGAAGCATCAAATAACCAACTTAAGGGTTACCTGACCTTCTGCTATAAAAAAAAAACAAAGATTCCAATAATTGAATTCATCCCTGTCCTGAGTTCTTTATCTCATACCGAAATATAAAAGAAATAATATTGACCACATCATGTCTACTATCGAATACAGGCATTCCCCAAAGACATTCTGACAAACTAAACTATAATTAAAATTAAAATATATTAATATACCTAATGTTCCAAATATTATAATCATTTCCCTCCAAGCGGTGGTAATTACCGGCTCATCGGATTGTAATGATAAATGACGTATGTACTGTGTTAATGCACTTGTGAGTAATTTGCAACCAGTCTGTGTTAGCATGGGAGCCAACCATCTGTCAATGACATGGAATCTATTGCATGTATGTTGATGCATTGTTACATGTACAAAGAACTATTCTTAGGACCTGTTTCACAAGTTCTGAGTAAATTCTACTCGTCGCATAAAGGTATAAGTCGACCAAATACAAAAGCCACACTCTAATCTATGCTTCCATATATACGGTAATAAAAAGTACTATCTATCGATAACTGTCATTGAAAGAATATTTGAAAGTTGTGAAACGAGCCCTTTTGCAGACTTAATACTAACAAGCTCAAGTCTAAATCAAAACATGTCTGCATTGCATGCTTGAAACAGTAACATACAAAAAATCTTGCCTAGGCTGTCGACTAATATGTATTTACAAAATTTGATAACTTTTCGAAAAATATGTTCATAAACCATAAAGACTAATCGTTTCCAAAAATACTTTTGCTTGACTGCCTCGCTGGCATAGTTGTTTACAATACGACTACAATGCTGAAATCTCTGGTTTGATCCTCTGTCATACATACAACCCTAGCACCTTGTCACATCATGAAACGAAATATACAATGTGAGTGCATTTGTTGCGTCTCTGCCTACCTCTTCGAAGATAAAAGACGTAAATGTATTTTTGCTACAATAAAACTATAATGTTAAATATACTTACGTACAGGACTTTTTCGTGGGGGCACGCTAGGAAAGGCAATTTCGAAAACATTGAAAAAATTGCCATTAAAAAGTACAGGAAGGGAGTGATACCAAAATATCTGGACTTACAACTTTCGAGTATTACCATGCCTCCAAAAAAGAAGTGACTAAAAAAGGCATGCTAACGTATATATAAAAACTCTTTGTTTCATTTAATACTTGTTCTAATCAATGTGTTACTCATAACCCAAGGGTGTGATATAAATAAACCATGTGTTTTATCTATGATTAATAAATTGCAATGCCGTATCAAGTATTTCCTTTAAGTTAAGATAATTTAGTTCATACGTTACAATCAATAATTACATAATCTCTTATACATACAAGAAATATTTATACTGACGTAATATGTAGGTATAAAATACTTTAATCGATTAATGATAATTAGTTACTAAAAACCGTGTTTCTTTGTCTCCCTATATTATCACGGTTGATAATTATTAATTTGAAATTAAAATGAAGAATTTGATTAACTAATTCAGTAATGTTATAGAATCAGTTCTGAATAATAAGTTATAAATAAATTAAATAAACAATTCAGATACCTAAGTCTAGATCTATCCCGAAAACAAACTAAAGATCTTTTTTTTTTCATCTGTAATGATCTATTTTATTATTATATCCAAGATTTGGATTCACATCACTCATATACTCAGCACAGGCCCAAGAAGCATTAATAATACAAAAGGACTGGTAATTAGTAAAAAAAATATCATAATTCCAGCTTAACTCATAAACCATCGCTTTGATATACACATCATTTTAAAATAAATGGCCGCTCGACTAAAAATAGGCAAAAAATGTATTAAAGCGTAAGAAGTCGACGCTCCCAATCTCACGCAAAAAGCCAATTAACTTAAACACATCTGCACAACTACATGCGCCAACAGGCCATCTAGTTAATAAAGTGAACAAAACACGTTGTGTTTTATAACATAATTTATTTACATTTGTATTGTTTTAACACGTTTTTTAATTACAACAAATTGTACTAAACTACATTTGAATATTACATGTTTGATTAATATCCAAAAAAATATAAAGTAGCGTTCTATATAATGTAGAAAAAAAGTTACGAAGGAAGAATGGACGAGTGAATCTACTGTTTTTTTATAAGATACTTAGATACTGGTTATAGTTTCAATCTAAACTTTTGATCAGAAATAAAACTCTTCGACATATTATCTTAGTTGCTGTGTTCTCTAGATTGTAATAGCATCTAAACTGAAATATGAGTTTAATGTTATTTTACCTCACCGAGAAGGAAGCCAGATTGTAACTTTTTATTCTCATATACTCGAGCGCTTCCTAAGTTTCATTTAAAATTATAATCACAGGTTGTTATAATATGATGCAATATTTGTACGAGTTGCATTGAATAATTTACGTTTAACATAACATAACATTTAAACGATAATATCCCTGCCAAGTCGATCAAACTCGTTGGCAAAATATACCATATCCTTATGGTCCAGAGCTGAATTTTGAAATACGATACGGAAGAAGTTGACGAGGTCGCCCTGCGGCTGATATGTGACCATCATACTTCCTTCCTTTATCATTCGCTCTTTTATTTTCGGTGCGACCTTATGGAGCCTTTCTTTGTAATCTGGCTCGTTTTCACAGCCTCGGAGGCAGGTCGGCACGTACCAGAACATCACGTTGGTGCACTCAGGGTTCTCGAGGACCAGTCGGAAGCCGTCGCGCTGTCGAATCAGTTCTAGGAAGTAGCGAGCGTTGTCGAATACAGTATCGATGTGCTTTTCGAAGCCCTCGCTTCCCTTTGCCTTCCACATGAACCAGTACTTGAGGACGTCTGCCCTGCGGCCGCATTGTATGTGTTTGTCGCCGGTGTCGTACGAAGTGTCGTAGAATTTGTCCTTCTGGAAAAGATACTTGGCGTTGCATGAGTGACCTTCTTTGAGGACGTTCTTGTGTCTAATTAGGAACGTGGAGCATTGTTGCGGCGCCGCCAAGAGCTTGTGAGGATTCCACGTCACTGAGTCCGCCCTGAAAATGTATTTGACTCGTTAACGCTTTGTCGGTGCTCGCCTTGTTTGTCAGGACGCTATTGAATAGCTGAATTACAACGCTTTTTGTGAAAACATCTAGTGGAAATGAGGATTTCTAAAAAATTTAAATTAATTTGCTTGATTAATTGCTACTACGTGGTTAGTTATTCAAATTATTAAAGGGTTTAAGTGTTTTCCAACTTTTAGAGATAGAAATTTAAATCTGCTTTGGTAAGTTGGTTATCTATTCATTTAGTTATTAAATTATTACTTTGCATTAACTAAAACCTAATTCATAACTAAACAAAATTTTAATTTCAATCTTTAATTTCTCATTCATTAAATTAAATTTACTTTGTCTCAAAAAATATACTCACAATTCAATGCCATTCAATAAATGTTTGTATTTCTTCGACATAAGAGCGCCGCCGCCCCAGGCAGCGTCGACGTGTAACCACAGATTATATTTTTTGCACAAAGCCGAAATAGGTAACAAAGGATCGAACGCTCCGAAAACGGTAGTCCCCGCTGTGGCAGTAACCAGGAACGGCGTCGCTCCATCCTCTATCGCCTTTTCAATTTTCATTTCCAAATCGTTTGCATCCATTTTGCCGAATTCATCTGTTTTCACCAAAACACAATTGTCGGTTCCGATGCCCATGAAAGCAGTCATCTTCTTTGTGGAGTAATGAGCGAGTTCCGAAGTAAAGAGAATGAGTCTGGGTACGGCGTAGACTCCTTTGCTCTGTAAAATGTATTTTTATTTAATTAAAATTCATCGACCTTAGAGATTTCTTTTAAACACATTTTTTTATTTTAAAATAAAAATACCACACTTTTCGTCATTAATAATTTGTTTATTTAAAAGCCTAACTTTGTTCCTGTACCAACTAGCTATTTGTTGTTATAGTCTCATTTTGATTTACCGTCATCTAATGACATTTGTAGGAATTACTTTTCTCATAAGAAACTTGGTTTAGTTAACCTTAGTAAGCTAAGGTACTGAATTCTTACTAGAAGTCGGTTTTAAATCTATGTATAAACATAGTTCCGACCAATCTATCATATTATTATACGTTGTGTCAATACATATTTATTGCATGGAATTATTATGTACTTACGTGCAATTTATTTACTACCTACCATTATGCAAAATTATAGAAAAAAACATTTCCGATTTATAATACGTTTATAATAATACGGAAATACATCCTCCATCTATAATAACATTCGAATGGCCCTACAACCAAGCAAATAACGTAAAGCATTCGAATTAAAGATCAACACAACGCAATTAGATTAAACAGCGACATCTTTTAATGAAATGATGAAACTATTTCAAATAACTCATGACGAAATTTTTCACTAGTCTAAAGTACAGTGCATATAAAAATTTAACGTATAAACTATAACACCTTGATTGGTTAAAGTAAGGTCAATAACCATTTAATAACAAAACCTTGAGTGTGGCAACGGTTGCGAATTTTATTTACCCTGAATGTGTTACGCTGTGCTATTACGATCGGTTTCCTTTCGTATCATATCTAATTATTTTAACCAAGGTGTTTAATGTATTATTATTTTAATACAGTGTAGGCCGTTTTGTATAAAAAGTAAGTTTATGTAAACTTTGACTGCAAATCCCTAATAGAGAGGACTCTATGTAAAATAGCGTCAAATGAAATCATTAAAACTATATCAGTGAACAAGATAATTACGTTTTCTAACTAAACCGAAAACGTATTTTACTAAATAATTTGTCGAGAATATGATAGCCTAAAATTTATAAAAAAAACGGAATGCGAACTTGAGAAAGTAAGCAGAAACATATTACCTAAACTTTCTTACTTAAGTAAACTTAAGCCTCAATTAACTATTGTATTCGACCCTAAACACCTAATCAACTTACGACTTATTGTAAATTTTCCGATACTTAAGGCCATTGTACAATAGTTAAAACCTCTATAAACTTCACAAATAGTCAATTAATTATGCCTAGTTACTATTCGATTATAATAAACGTGAAAATAGTTAATATTGTTCAAAATAATTTTCAAATGTACACGTTGCTTACCAAAATCCAATTTGTAATTACCAAAATTATTTACACCATCAATAGAACAACCGATAAATAGGCAAATTAACGTGTAACAGATATTGGTTATATAATCATGGCTATAATAGCAACCAAAATTAAATAATAGAGACGATAAGGTCCCTGATGGCAATTTAAGTTATATTATACTAGATTTTGCCTGCGACTCCGCCCACATGATATTTTTTTCCGGGATAAAAAGAAGCCTGTTGCTCTCAGGTGTAATGTAACTTCCTATTAGTGAAAATCAAATCAAAATCGATTTAGTAGTTCCTGAGATTAGCGCGTTTAAAAGCAATCAAACTCTTCAACTTTATATATTAGTATAGATTAATGATTCGACTTAAGCGATTCATTAATTGGTGTTTAATTTTGATGTTTGTGATTGGTCGAGACATCATCGCGTCAGTCACGTGTAGTCTGTCACCTAATACTAAAAAAACAACACGAAGTCGTTTATTTTTTGGCTCCATTCTAAACATATTCCGTCGTACTTATAAACATTTCGCAAAGCTATGCCTAGTTAAAACACGAATTTACTCGATCAGCTATAAGTCAAAACCCGCCATCTTACCTCTTAATAAGATTTAAACTAGGAAACTGGTGATATTTTTGACAACTATTTAAGCAATTCTTAACCACCTTTGAACTCTAAAATACGTTTATAAGTAAGACTGATCATTTCTTGTGAGTAATTAAACTTTTACACACAACACAAAATCACGCATTTTATCCCCGAAGGGGTATGCAGAGGTATTTCTGAATTAGATTAGAGCTTTGGTTGGAGTAGGTATAGTTTTGTTTTAAAGGGTATAAATCTAGTTTGAGTAATTATTAAGAATAAGTATTTTATTGTTATACATGGTCATTTTGACATTGCGTTACTAAATGAAACCAAATACTTACCTACTTGGAAATAACACATTACAATAAGTTACTTGAGCCATAGATGTAAAATAAAAATGTATGCTTTGGAACAAAATAAATATTAATAAAAAGTAATTTTAATATTATGCGCCCTAAAGCCACTACTACTACTCTAAGAGAATTCGTTGCAGCAACAACATCATACTTTCAGTCAGAAATACATCCCACACACGCCATATTCGCATTAAACTAAAAAAATCAAAAAATCAGAAAACTAAAATTAGGATCTTTCAAAAAAAATTATTAATGTATGAATTTTGGCACAAAGTCTGCAAAGGTGAAGACAGTATGTGGTTTCATTTAGTAATGCAATGTCAAAATAACCCCGTATATGGTTGTATTCTATTTTGTAACTTTATTAATAAATAAATATAATAGGACGAGTTTTCTTTAGCTAAGAAAATAGGTAAACGAGAAACTACATTAACTGATGGTGAAGAACAATATCACCTACCGTCATAGTTTAACATCACATTTCTCAGGTATTTTTAGCGAAATTTTCTTTTAAAATAGTGGATATAATGGGAATTTGAAGTATAATAGTTGAGGCTCGATCTGTCCTTTAAAGTATAAAAATGAATCTGCCACTTCTACTCGGTTTTAAGGGAGATAGTTATATGGTATTACTATTACTCCGAACTAATCGGATTCTAAGCCAATTTATGTTCGGCTCTACTATCATTTACTCATGTATTACAAACAAATAAATGACAATTATAATTCTCAACGCATAAAACTCCTTACCCAATCTTAACTAAGTATTTCCGGGAACTAAATTTTATCTATGAAATAAGTGCCTGAAAGTAACTATCTCACCCAATCGACTTACTAAAAAAACAAATACAAGTAATTACTTCAAAAGTACCTTAAATCGGCGGGAATAGATGGAAAGGTTGATGAAGGTGGAGGAAGCGAGAGAAGTTTGCCAGAATCGTGTGAAGTGGCTATTCATAAGCTCTGCCTGCCCCTTTGAGATAGAGGCGTGATACTATGTATATATGTAAGTTGTTACACTTTACATTGTTACTTTCCCTTGTAACTATATAACTATCCGTGTTACTAATATGCACATTTTAATTTCAATAACACCTCGACAAGGAATTTTAAGTACAGTCTAATTATAAAATTAAGTCATTGTAACGGAAATTTAATTTTATCAGAAGAATAATATAAATCATTTGCTCTACTAAGCATAAAGGACGATTGTACAAACGAGCTACTTATTTTAGAAGTATTATATCTTGCTTCTTAAAATCTTTACATTTTATAAAACAAATTCCCCAAAGCTGTCTGTTTGTAAGTGATCCATTTGCTCAAAATCTACTAAACGTATTTTTGTACGGTTTTTACTAAAAGATAGCGAAATTCTTGAGGAAGGGTTAGGTTAATAGTACATTACGGTTTCATGTAAATTGACTGAAATATAACGATTACTGTTGAATAGGTCACGTGGTTGTAAAAATCTCTTGGGTCGTGATTTACGCGCACTCTGATTTCCACGCGAGGGAAACCACGGGTACGACTAGTATACTATGATAAACACACACCGCGGCTTCCCCGAAGGGATAGGCAGAGATGCAACCAAAACTCATGCCCAGTTTTTCGCCATGTGTGTTTCGTTTTATGTGATATGTCTTTCATACTTTATTAATATATATTTTAAATATATTGTAAACTTGGGTATTGCGGCAGCATTTATAGACTGAGAAGGTTTGGGTTCGATTTCCAGTTTAAAAAATATTGTGTGGATTTTACTAAAATGATTTTCTCATCTCGCTGTGAGATAAAGACGTCATGATGTAACAACTAAATCAAATCGATAATAAAACTAGTGTAGCAAAGGGGGAACAAATCTTATAATGAACCTTTTTATAATTTTCATGGTTTTAATAGCTTTGTTCAAATTACGTTTACTATAATTATTACAAGTACACGTGTGCTTGATTAATGAACTGATGAATACAATATAAGTAAAATGAAATCCTGCTTTATAAAAATCTATCAATATTTTTGCTAATATTTGGTATAATATGCAAGCAGTCGTAATTATTTTTGTAAAATAAATAGCCAATAGCTATTAATCAATTATAATTAAATTTTCATAACCACCCATATACAAAGGCAATGCTATCTACCCTCAGAACAATAACTTAAGCCTGTCAATATCTGACTGGTTCAAAATCGACTCCTATCTATTAAAATAAAGCTTCAACACCTATTACCAAAACAATAAAGACATTTTCAATAAACGTTCTAATCGTAATTTTTGACCAATCAAAATAAATCATTTGTAAGTATTTTAAAAATTCCTTGCTCTGATTGGTAAATTTTTGTAACCAATGTGACGATAAATATATTGGGATCTTTTATTGAAAACGGAGGTAAACAAACATAGTTAATTCCGTGTCAAAATTGTCCAAAGACACGCACGCCCCCTATATTTTTTTAGGTCAAGGTCAATGTCAGTTAAAATTGTCTATGGCCGTTTATCAAAGTGCAGCGGCATTCGTCGCGCCAATTTGTCATGCAATTATTCATAAGTACATACAATTTGATTTCAAGCCTTGATGTAAACTTGGGTCGCGTCGATATTTTATCGTATCTATTCATTAATTCCATTGATACTGATTATGGTTTTTTGTTCTTTACAAACACGCTTGACATTTTTATTGATATTAATGAGTTTGATGAATAAACAATTATTCATATCTTGATTATTATTTAAAATATTTTAATCGCCGAAACACACATCTTGCTAATTTACTGTTTGAATGACAATTTTTGAATACATTTATACTGAAATGATTAACATAATATTTCAATGGATCCGCCTCCTTGGCGTAGCGGCAAGTGGGCTATGAATTGGAAAGACCTGAAGCCAATACCCGTCAGATTGCACTTGGGTTTCGAAGACAATTTTCCCTGAATTAGACAGAGGGGATTTACTGTTGACGTCCGGCCAGCAGGCCGATCGTTAAAAAGAAGATGATAATTACAACAAAATGATTATTGCAACGTTCCAAAAGTGATGCGCCGAATTCATTTTGGAATAGTACAAGTAAAATAAAAAGAACAATTCAATAAATATCATCAATTTAAGGGTAGGAAAGCATTTTGCAATTAAATTTCAAGTAATTAAATTTAAGTAACTGTCAGACTTATAAAAAGAGTGTAACCAAAGCACCAATTAAATGTGTTTTACCTCGACGACGCTGATCAAGTCATTCCTTCTTGGAAATTTGCCTTTTACTGATTTTTTTGCGGTGGTATGATTAAACACGTTGCAATAAATGCAACTGTCTTTAAAATATCCGTCATTTGACTTTATTCACATTCAGAAAAGTGATTATCTTTGTCAACTTTTGACAGCGTTTGAGCCGCGGTGGACGATGACTTTAATCCCACTGGCCAAACGCACAAAACTCTAGCCAGGATAGATATTAGAAGGATGAGTATTATGTCTTTCAGGATTGGGAATTATTGAACCAAGCTCTTTCGCAATTCCTAATTTGTTCGAGCACAATCTAAGATAGACAATCTAATCCAACGTTATTATTAAATCGTTTATAGGAAAAATGCAACTTAAATTAAATGTAATACGCTGAGCTGAAAATAATCATCTATAATTCTACTAAATTTACAAATATCACGTTAAACCACACCTGATTAAAACACATTGTCTTAAAACATGAGAAAAGTATTTTTAATAAAATATGAACAGCAAGGTTCGCAAACGGCACGCACACAAATCGAGGCTGAGGTCACACCGAACTGTAGGCTTCCTTTAAAACTGGCACTGATGAAGGAATTTTAGATAAAACGCTAACTTTAATTACTGCAATTGATCTTAATGCAGGTATTTTTGTAATTATACTCGATGATTAATCTCGAGTTGATGAAATGTTGTAAATAATAGACAATAAGAAGCCTGAAGCATTAATTAATCAAAGGGATGAACAAAACTATTGCAAATTACAAAAACCCAAATTAAATGGATATTTTTGTACAATGATATCTTAAAAAACCTAAGGTTACTGACTTGACAATACCGGTTTTAAATGTCCTTTTGCATTTACTTATAAAATACGTAAGCACATAAATTCATCTAATTAGCAAAATTGTTCATAGAAGCGTTCATTGAGCGTTATTCCTTTTTAATAATAAAATCGGCGCAAGTTTTCATAAATATCATATTTAATGGATTATGTAATGATCAAAAACATTAAATGACATATTTATTTTGCCTTTCTGATGATAATTTAATTCTAAGTGCAAAGCAACGCGGCTTAATGATTTTGTCGGATAAACCATTGTTATTATTCCAAGAACTAGCAATTCAGTGAATCAGTGATTGTGATAAAATTGCAGGCACAATATTGAGTATGTCAAGAACTTTTCTGAGTGCCATAAATTATTTAACTAAGTACAAACATGATTATTTTATGACAGTAATTTATAACGTAAATCCACCGATATTTTTTTTTAATTTATCCCAAATGTTTTGACGGAAATTGCTTCTGAGATCCTCAAATTATAAAAATATTCTGTTAATTATTACCGCTTTCCTCGTTCTCAGAAAAAAGATCTACGTAAGATTCCACTCCTCCTATATTTTTATTACAAAATTTTTATCTTTTTTATAAAAAATATATATATACCTTAATTTCTGGGTAGAAGTAATGTCGAGCGCAGCTGATCGCGTATCCATTGGCTATAGAACCTCCTGGACAGAAGATGCCATCTCCTTCACCGTCATGCCAGCCCACCATCCTCCTCATCTCACGAAGAACCTCTTCCTCCATCAGAGTAAAGACAGGAGCCACTTCGTAAGTGTACACGCTTGGGTTGAGGGCGTCTGTGAGCCATTGACCGATGAGACCATAAGGATCGACTGACGAAAACAGCTGGTTCACGAAGTAAGGGTGCGCTGTGTTGACTGAGTATCTAGCAACCTAAAATTATAAGTAATTTCATGTAATGAAAATAGTTTTATAGCAAGCAAGTATGAACTTAGTCTGTAAAACGTGAAGTTTTATTTCCAGGTCAATTTTGATATAAATGTCATGTTTACAATTATTTAAATAAATTGACAAACTTTCCTCAATACTAAGTCACAAGAAATTAAGTTCTAACTATAGTCTTTAAACGACTGCCTAATAAAAATTTAAAATATTTTTAATAAATTCCTTATAATAACCGATAATTATGTATATTTAATATTACGTTGTCAATCTTCGATACTGGTCAATTTAATGTCAAAATATGAAAATATCTTGATTGCTTTTATTACACTAATTTTAAAATCATTTAAATTTAGGAAAGAGCTAAATAATTTATAGATCATTTCGACAGTGTCGGTTATGTTATAAAAAAAATACTCACATCAGCCATAAGCGCCAATAGACCATCATGAGACACTGGTCCTTCCCTCGGTTTGAGATCGATTGCTTTCTTAATATCTGCAGGTGCAGCCCACTCCACCACTTTCGACGTCCTCGAAGATCTTCCGAAGACAACTCTTTCTACTAACAAGTCCACTGCCCGTCTTATAAAATCTTCATGCTTGTTTCTCCGCGAGGCTTTTGAATTGGTTCTCGTCGACTCCCAGATCCTCTTCCGGGACAATAAGATCTGAATCGGCAGGCATTTGGAATGCTTTATCTTCGTTCACTTCACAATAAATGTGTTTAATGAAAATAAAGTTTTATTTGTTATTTGAGCGAACAGTGGCGGGTGCAGCCGACCGCAGTCCTCTGAACTGAGGTTTTGGCTCGTCAGTCATTGCGTAGCCTTCTTAAATACTACATTCGACGTCAGTTCACTTCGTAAGGTTATGTTTTAGCCGCTCTAGTAATGTAAACAAATTGATTTTATTCTTTGTACTACATTCGCGAATCGAAAGGATTTTAGAACTTATAATTAATATATAGGTATAATGACCGACATGTTTATTTATTACTCATTTTGTAACAAAGAACGCGTTTATGTTAGGTGCAATAAACAGTTTTTCTTTGCTATTAAATACGTTCTAATCAACTTTGCAGACATGTAGTCGTCGTAACAAACACTTGTGAATGAAAAGAATGAAATTAAAAGGAAAAACAACTCTAAGTACTTAGTAAATTGTCACAAGTATTACACATAACATACATTTATGTGATATGACGTGTATAGAATATAGAACTATGAATTTGAAAGAAACACATTATTGCAAATCGTGACACATTTTAATCTTTTAATACGCCATTAATTATTATAACATTATTTAATGTGTATTATACATAAAAATTACGCTAAAATAATTACTATAAAACTTATAAGAGTTTATTTTTCATTATTAATAAA
>NW_023595295.1:0-1000 GCF_014839805.1 Manduca sexta | reverse complement strand
GTGACCTCTGTATTGTTCCTGGATCAGTGTATATCCAGTTCCAACAGGCCGACATAATAGGGTATTACACTCTTTTTTGAAAAGTGTCTCAAATTAATCTTAAGGTGATAAAAAACAACTAGAAATTTAAAAAAAAATATACTCAATCAATAAGTGCATTAAAATACATTTAAATATTACATTTTAAATTTTCCCGCGTAAATAAACGAAAACGCTAGAGGCCACGTTGCTGACGTCATCTTGACAGTAAACATCAAGTAACAAAGTGCATGGAAGAAAGGAAATTATTAGAATTCAAATAAGCTACTATCCTTATCATTGGTGTGTATTTCCTGAATGTAAGAATACTAGTGTGGAAACGCCGAAAAAATTGTGGATTCAAGTGCCAACTGACATAACTATGAGGAAAACTTGGTTTAACTTGCGAGAAGAGATCCAAAATTGTCCGAAAAATTTGTCTATTTCAATAAATTAGAAATAGTGAACGCGTATTGACACTTCAAGTAGTTTACTGCCTTGATGACGTCATGTCATGACGGCACTCGTTTCGCATATTTGTAAAACAGATAAAAAAAGTCAAAACTTTGAACTGAATTTAAAAAAATATTTTATAATTTTATGAACTGAAACTACTGTTTTCCGACGCGGCCTTGTCTGAGTAAATGTCCATTCTTGGGACAACACGTCACACGACAAACAATTATCCTTAAGGTGGTAGCTCAAGGTCCATTTTCATACATTTTGTTTCGGCTTTAATCTGGGTAACTAAACAAGTATTGGCAAGTAAAGAATTTAAATTCACGTCTAGTTAGTGATTAGTTCTCGCAGTTGAAAGAAAAACGTAAAAATAATTAATAATCATGGATATTTCGGCCTTTAACATTTAATTTAAATTTTAAAGGCCGAAAGATCCATGATTATTAATTATTTTACATTTTCTTTGCGAGCACTAGTTTAGTTACCCAGATTAAAGCCGAAACAAAATGTATGAAAATGGACC
>NW_023595294.1:0-3000 GCF_014839805.1 Manduca sexta | reverse complement strand
TTTCATTGCTTTGAATGACGAGACGGGTTTACCGTGCGCCTAATGGTAAGCGATATGACCATAAACAGTAGAAACACCGACACCTTGAACAACAAAGTATTGTTTGGTATTCCACTGCGCTCGCCATCCTGAGACATACATACAACATAACATCACGCATTTATCCCCGAAGGGGTACGCAGAGGCGCAACTAGGGCCACCCACTTTCCGCCAAGTATGTTCCGTCCCATGATGTGATAGGGGGCGAGCCTATCGCCATATCGGGCACAAATTCCAGACTCCGGGCTGATACTGAGCAGGAAAACCCAAATATCACTTTGCCCGACCCGGGATTCGGAACCCAGGACCTCAGAGCGCTATTGTACCGGACATGCAATACAACTACGCCACCAAGGCAGCCATCCATCCTGGGACATGAGATGTTAATTATTACGTCCAGTAGTTACACTGGCTATAATGTCCTTCAAACCGGAACACAACAGTGACTACACACTGCTTGTCAGTAATAGACATTGCGGTGGTACCTACCCAGGCGGACTCTCACATATGAGTGACCTACCACCAGTGAACTTATAAAATAAATCTCAAAATTAAATAGTAAAATCCTATTGTGTCAACTGCCGAGGGGTAATCATCTCTCGTTCGGCATTCTACCTTGACCCATATTTGACTATAAGTTGCAAAGGTCACTGTGCCGGGCATATCGCACTCTTAATAAAATAATGACCTATTTCAAAATTGTTAATTTGTGGCAGTCGCCGGAAAACTAATTTCTGTTTGCGACCATTTAGTTATTTCTCTTTTTTTCATCCTATAGTTTTCATTTTTTACCTATCTTTAATAAGCTCAACTTTATAGCAACTTCAAAAAAAATAGCCAACGAAATAGTTTTCCGACGACTGCCACAAATCAACAATTTTGAAATAGGTCATTATTTTATTAGTGTGCGATAAAAAATATACCATAGAAATATGTTTTTTTATTATTACGCTATAATTGTTACACTACATTAATATTAATAAAGGTATGACAAAATTTCTTGAAAATAAATCCTAAATGTGTCACCGAAAACAGGCGAAATAACTTATACATCGCGCAGTCAACGATGAGTGCTTCATGGCTATTCGCGCCATTCCATACAGTAGAAAGAGACAGCATGAGCGTTGCGCGCTCATAGATAAGTCTTGCAAACTTTCCCGAATTAATAACAAAACATCTCAAAAGTTTATTTTTTAAATTGTCATATAAAATTTCACATTAATACCGAGAGAATTCAAATGTTCTGAGACACCAATACTTGGTATGCATATGAAATACAAATGCATATTTAATGAAACCTTTGTGAACATTTCGTCAAAATGAACGATATTTTAACCGAAAATCACAGATTTACTTTGTTATTTTTTTTATCATTTTGTTATTTAGTGCTAGTATGTCGTGTGCGTGTGTATTTCTGACTGAAAGTGTGATGTCGCTGCGACGAATATTCTTAGAATAATAATAGTGGGATTAGTGCTTAAAATTAAAATTACTTTTATTGATATTTATTTTGTTCAAAACTTACAATTTGTAGTTATTTAGAAAAATAAATGTCGAGGGAAAATTCTAATATAAAAACCGTGATAAAAACTGTAAAAGAGTTTCATTTAAATTTATAACATTCGCGTAAACATAATAAATCATTATTTCAAAGAAGATAAGTATGTGGTTTTATTTCGTAACGCAATATCAATATGACCCTATGTAATGAATGAAAAATAACCTTAAAAGAAATAATTAGGTATTGTTTCGCTTTCAGTTATTGTAAAATCATTCGAGTACCTAGGTATGTTTTGTATGCATTGCGTATTTGAGAGCTGTCAGTGATAAAAATTACGGACTCTTACAAGTATGTTACGAATCATCAAACCTTTTACAAATTATATATTGTAATAAGTCGCTGCACCATACACATGTCACCATAAAACCTTTAAATGTATTATAACACTAATAAACACATAATTACTGCGCAAAAAAACCGGCGGACATGAGTAATCCACAGAGTAATCTCTGCTTGGAAACACGGAGCGCGCGCGCCGTCCCAGTGTTGCGAACTACAATAAATAGAAGCCGCTAGGGTATATATATATATATATATATATATATATATATATATATATATATATATATATATATATATATATATATATATATATATATGTGTTATCTTTGTTTTTATATCGGCCAGACATTTTTGACATTTACATAGCACGTGTCTTTTGCTTTTTAAACTTTACTTTGGCCATTACTTTGGCAGAATTCTAGTATAAACGATACAACCAAACAAAATAAAATGGATTGGATTGTAATATATAAAAAGGCCACAAAATTAGTCGACATGGCAAAGGGGTGGGGAGAGTGGAACCCATTTGCACTGTTTTTTCTTGTATGAAAAACAAAATTTGTTTTTGCCATGTTCGACAGAAAAAGGTATACATCAATGACGTTTTACAAATAGACGCGTCATACACTAACAAAATGGCATATAAAAACTGCGCACTATTTGCTATATTCACGTACCTGTACATATAATTACAAATTGGCTCGAAGAAGGAATAAAAAGATGCAGAACACATTCGTTAGAAAAGGATATATATATATACATCGACAGTTACGTAACAACGTTAGTGCCGCACGCTCATTGGCTGTTAAGTCGGGCAATTACCTTACTTTCGTCTTGCCAGTATTGAGCTCGGACAACGTATCTATGTAATAAAAACGTCTTAGGTACTTATACATGATTTTTTCCACAAAGACGCGCTCTACTACTTTCCTTAACAGCTTACAGTGTGCGTGAGATGTCTGAGTTCTTATGCAACTATAACGAATAGAGTTGAGGCTGAGGCCTGTATCAGTACACATGGGAATATACAGAAAAGTTATCACTTTTAACAACAAAATCGCTTAACTGGCAACGCTGGCAATGCCATGTGCGGGATGCCCCGGTTATAACTTCTATGA
>NW_023595293.1:0-27375 GCF_014839805.1 Manduca sexta | reverse complement strand
ATTATAATCTTTTCTCATTCGGTATCAAGAATCGTTTTTTCTTTACTAAAATAAACTTCAAAGGATTTACTTTATTTTAGACTAGCGGCCCGCTCTGGCTTCGCGCGGGTATAACATAACAAAATAACAATATTTCTCCACTATTTAATGGATGTTATTATACATATAAAACTTCCTCTTGAATCACTCTATCTATTAAAAAACCGCATCAAAATCGGTTGCGTAGTTTTAAAGATTTAAGCATACAAAGGGACATAGGAACAGAGAAAGCGACTTTGTTTTATACTATGTAGTGATAAAGGAAAAAAATATATCGAGTTAATTTGTAGAAGCTACTATTGTATCTGACTATACATCGTTTATATATCAGCTGGATATTATTGCATAAAACTTCCACCAGTCGATCGTATCTTCAGAATGCGTGATATGTTAAAGTGCCCTGTGAGTCATAGCCACTAATATCAATCAACATCAGCCTATATCCTTGTCCACTGCTGAACATAGGCCTCCTCCAATATGCGCCATTGTCTATCTTCGGCCTGTCGCATCCAGTTCTTGCTAGCGACCTTTCGCAGATCGCCACTCAACCTAGCTGGAGGGCGTCCTACACTACGATTATCTCATCGGGTATCGGTTCTTCTACAGATATGCCCTGCCTACTGCCACTTCAGTTGCTAATCCTATGTGCTATGTCGGTGACTTTGGTACTCTGACGGATGGCCTGTTAACGAAGTTTATCCTTCAGAGAATCTCCGAGCAGGTTCCATAGCTCGCTGAGCAACTTTGAACTGGTGAACCAGCCGTACTGTGAGCGTCCACGTCTCTAATATCAATACGAGTTATTTCATAATGTTTTATGGTTATTAACTACTTTCGAACGCGGCTTTGTCTGAGTAAATGTCCATTCTTGGGACAACACGTCACACGACAAACAATTTGAATCCTTAATGAGGCAGGTGCAACCGGATATCCCACTTTTCGCATTGTATTCTGTCGCAACAGGGGCAAGCCTATCGCCATTTCATCAGGTTCAAAACCCAAGGGCACCTCTCACTTTACTAAAGTTAAGTATGTGTGTATTCTTTGTGAATAATCTCTTGCTCTAAACCTGCACACCTGAGAAGTTCTCTACAGTAATTTCGAGGGTGTGTGAAGTCTTACAATCCACACAAGGTAAGCGTGGTGGACTAAGGCCTAATTCCTCTCAGCAGTAGAGGAGGCCTGAGCAGCAGTGGGACGGTATATAATACAGGGTGTATTATTTTTATTATCATTTTAAACTTTCTAATCATTGTCAAAAATACTCTTTAAATTTCGATTATAAGATTTGTATAAATAAAGGACGAGTTTAAGAAATAAGACAATATATTAGCTACTGATTTTTTATTTTATAAACATAGAAAATATAATTATAGTGTGTCATTTTGACATTGCATTAGAAAATGATACCATGATATAATCTTCTTGTTAACAATATTTTATAATGTTACTAAATAAAGTGTAAGTTTCGAACAAAATAAATTGTTACGCGCCGCTATCCTAGTCGATGACATCGGGCGTTTCCGGAAATATTCGGCTGCTCGGCTGGCAGAAGTGATATGTCACGCGGCGACTATTCTATTATTCTCTTTGGTTGGACGTTGTCAAAAATTGTCTAAAATTGTATTCTGTAATTATTTTGCTAATATAATGTTTACTGTAAAAAGAGCGTTTAACAAAATATTAATAAAAAGTAGTTTTTATTTTACGCGCCCTAATGCTACTATAACTTTAAGAAAATTCGTCGTAATAGCAATACTTCCAGTCAGAAATCCATACGCACACGCTAAACTACAAAATTATCAAAAAAAAATTTTTTTTAAATATTCTTTGTCAATAGACAATGGTGCGGTGCGGCGGTGTGGTGCGGCGGCGATAGCCTAGTTGGGTGTGGAACGGACTGCCAAGACGAATGTCCGCAGGTTCAAATCCCAAGGGCACACACCTCTGACTTTTCTAAAATCATGTGTGTATTCTTTGTAAATTTATCGTTCGCTTTAACGGTGAAGGAAAACATCGTGAGGAAACCTGCACATCTGAGACGATTCTCTATAGGAATTTCGAAGGTGTGTGAAGTCTACCAATCCGCACTAGGCCAGCGTGGTCGACTAAGGCCTAATCCCTCTCAATAGTAGAGGAGGCTCGTGCTCAGCAGTGGGCAAGTATATAATACAGGGCTGATATTATTATTATTATTATTTAGAGAGTGGTAGCTTTTTTTTTTTTTTTTTTTTTTTTTTTCGCGGAGAAAGTGTCTTATGACTACCGCTCAGCCTTCGTGGGGGGCGACTGAGCGGTTATGTTGGGGTCACCGTGCCTTACGACCCGGCATTGCGCCGCCTGGATTTGATGTCGACCTTCAGGCGACCGCCGGGCCGAGTCCCTAACCTATGTACAACGCACGGCATACCAACTAAAACTCCGCGGTGGCCCTCTTCGGCGCATTAGGGACGACTGCGAGCTTCCTCTGACGGAAATGTCTAAGTCTGCTTCCACAGCCGCCCCTGCGCGGTGCCGCCTAGTGCGGCCCGTCTCCTGTGGGGGGAGGGGCTCAGGAGCCCCCACGCACCGAAGGACGCCCTCGGCGTCTACGGCAGCATGAGGCCAACTGCACACTGCCGTCCATAGAGAGTGGTAGGTAAGGTAAAGACGAATATATTAAGGTTTAATCTCATAACAATGTCAATATGACCCTGTACCTTCACATTATATTATGACTCCGTCACAACACATCGGAACTTAGTACAAAAATAAAAACATCCAAAATAGACCATATTAAATGTAATCTAAATATTTGATTTTATTTTTAATCTTAACTCTTATTATATTTAATATTATACAAAAATGAATATGTCCATTGGCTACACTATAGCTGAACACATGCAGTAATTAAAAAACCATATACTAATGATATATATGGTCAACATCAAATCCGGACGGCTCAACGCCGGGTCGTATCCCCCGAGGCAATTCTCGTGCGCTTGGTCCTCACACCAAATGCACGCCCATGCACAGGAGACATTTGTCGAGGCTCTAGGCACACAGCTCGTGTGTATACCTCATGGTTGCTAAGTTCACATTGAGGTCTATAAGGGTTCGTAAACATTTCCCCTCCCTTTCCCTTCCAACTGTCACATAGTCAACAATAAATAAAGTTGGTCTATGGTCATGCAGGGCCGTAGCTAGGGGGGGGGGCATTGAGGGGCAATGCCCTACCTTAAAATGCTAATGCCCTACCTTAATAATCAACTAAATTGTACATTACTACTCAATGAATATATTACTATTTGGAAGTTGGTCCTATAGTAAGAGTTATTCGTATTGATGGGTGAAATACCCTCTTTCGAGATTTATGGGAATTTTGTTACAATCTGTATACTACCTTTTTTTTTGTTTTTTTTTCTCACCTTCACAAGTCAAGAAAACCAAAAATCTAATGAGCAGATCAGATGTAGTAACATTTTTATTTCCGCCCTGCTTGTAAAAACAGCTGCCCTACCTTAAATTCAAGTCTGGCTACGGCCCTATGGTCATGCCTCAATAGACGGCAACACTATCGTTGCTACTCATCCTGTTCCGTTCCTACCACGACCGATAGCGCGCACACAGTAAAGCCGTTCCTGATATATGAGAGTTTCATAAAGTCTCCAACCAGTAAAACACCAACCGTCCTAATAACTCCTCCTTCCTCTTCTCTTCTTTCCCTCTATCCTCTTCCATCGTCCTCCGAGGCCCTAAGACCGAGTAGCTGCATGCTGCCAGCGAACCTTCCGCTGGCGTCTGCAGTGATAGCTGTAGGGCCCACCAACTCATCATGGGACTGCCGTGGTTGCTAAGCCGGGGGAGCGCTTGTACACCGTTAGCAGGGAATCCCAGGCGGTAACCACGGCAGTTCCCCAAAAAAAAAAATCTCGGGTCGTAAGGCACGGTGATTCCAACATAACCGCCCGAAGGCTGGGCGGTAGTAATATAGTATAAGTCTAGTTAACTTATACTTTTAATTTCCTATATAAAATTAAAAAGTCTAAAACACTTAAAAAGTAACGAATATAGATGAAAACATATAACTAAAATATATTTCATCAACTGATTTTGTAGTTTGAGTCCACTTGACGATAAATAATCACAGCCAAGCTCTGATTCTGAATTAAAAGAAATTTTATTTTATATTATATATTAATTTACAAAAAAACCGGCGATAGCCTAGTTGGGTGTGAAACGGACTGCCGAGACGAATGACCGCAGGTTCAAATCCAAAGGGCACACACCTGTGATTTTTCTAAAAAAATATGTGTGTATTCTTTGTGAATTATCGCTCGCTTTAACGGTGAAGAAAAACATCGTGAGGAAACCTACACATCTGAGAAGTTCTCTATAGGAATTTCGAGGGTGTGTGAAGTCTACCAATCCGCACTATAGTGTGGTGGACTAAGGCCTAATCCCTCTCAGTAGTAGAGGAGGCCCGTGCCCAACAGTGGGACAGTATATAACACAGGGCTGATATTATTATTTATATATTATATTCTACTGCTAATGCGGTAGGTGAGGGTTCCTCAATCTTTAGGCTTCACGAACCCTTGTTAAAGTTGTCAGATAACTGCGAACCCATTAACTAATTATATCATATACCCATTAACTAGTTACATATCAAATAGCAGAACCTCGTCACTCTCATGAGAACACACAAACAATTATTATCACTGTCAGATTAAATATAAAAACCCATTGTTAATTCATTTAAGTTTCGACGTACGGGAATGATCGATCAAGCATATCAAGTCAGACTTAGGACTTTGGTTGCTTTATATTTGGCAACTTTTTTAGAATCTCTTGGGCACATTCCCTCCCGCCAGGGGGGGACTTTGCGCGTATCTCAATTGAGAAACCCTGCCAGGTGATCACTAAATGGCACTTCAGGCTTAAGAATAACGGGTTACCAATAGGGTACCGGACTCATTTTTGTTCTTTGTTATTATCAAATATTTACGTTATATAAATTATAACACAGAAAGAATTATTTAAATCCGGTAAAAAATCAACAAGTTATAAGTCTTTTAATTTCGGTAGAAGGGGTAAGTAACAAGAAACAGAAAAGAGGCGCAATACCCACGTGTGACGTCATCGGGCATTACGACGCGTGCGAAAGAAAGAGATGAAGCGATATCCCCACTTCGGCACATAGTAATATTTGAAATATGAGTTACTGACTCATTTTTTAACCAATTTTAATGCAGTTTTCGCAGGAGGGTTTCTTTTTCGTATTATCAACCATTTCATATAGAATAATGTACAAAATCGAACACAGGCCGGTCCCCTATTGATGAGGGTCCTTCACCTGCCTGCAAGCACTCCCATTACCCCTGTGTGTAGCTTTTCGTGGTCGTACGCCGCCTTATTTCCTGCAGTTTCTGGCGCACGCATTCGTTCAAATATTGAATATCGACGTCACCCCACTTCCTCTGACTTCCGACATTACCCACATACTTAAACATAGCGTAGACCGCTTCCATATCTAATTGATTCTTCTTTCTTGTCAAAGTACAGATAGACAGAGCTTCCTCGGTGAAAACGAGAGAGAGTAGTGTACGAACGAGGTTCCTGCTTGTTGCTGCTGCCGCTGTATACCTTCGGAGCTGGTCGCCATTCACGTACACTTTACTGTTATCGCAGAGTTCCACGAGCCCCGGGCCTGGACGCGGATGTCTCAGCGTCCACCTCGTGCCTTCTTGATCTGGATGATCATTGGACATCATATTCGATTCGTTCATTTTCACCGTTTTGTTGTATTCATCAATTTTTGTTTGCTTTAGGGCAATATTTGGACCTTCTTTCTTTGCAGTGTTACACGCACTGCCAGGTTTTGTGTACTCTTTGGCTAAGTCCAGCAGTTGCGTTGGTACTTGAAGGTTACACACGAAATCTCCGATGGGAATGAAGAAGTTCACCATAGGTCCAACGACGTGTGGTGATGGATTCAATATCGTTGCATATTGAGGTTCATCGATTGGTTGTACGGAGGTGTGGGCAATGTTAATGGTAGGAAGTTTTGACTGCTTTTGAGCGGAGTTTGACGAAAGTGTGCATCTTCGCTTCTCTCCCTTCACACCTGCGGACAAAATACAGTAAAGGCTTATGTAAGCCATACACGCTACGGTCTACCGGAGAGGTCATCTGTGCAGGTATCAATTGAAAGAATTGATTTCCGATCCTGCGCCGGTCGCCTGCACAAGCTTAAAAATCTGCACAGGTCTATTCCCACACACATTTCGGTCTACCGGCGCAGGCATACTTGCACCGGTGGACCGTAGCATGTATGGCAGCCATTAGGGGGTGTTTAAGGATTACGTAACGCAATTTTTGAAGATTTTTGACACCCCCACCCCCATGTAACGCGCCGTAACGTTTTCCTGTACGCCCCCGCACCCCGTCAAAAAGTTATGTACCTCTAGAATTACATTTTTTTTCGCAAAGTACTGGAAAATCACTATACCTGTGTTATTTTTTTTAAATTTAAAAATCCGTTGTTACATAACGCGTTGTACGAACCCCCCCTCCCACGCCTGTAACGTATCGTAACGTTTTACAAGACCCCCCTCCCCTCCAAATTGCGTTAGGTAATACTTGAACCACCCCTTATTCAAAAACAAATCAAGTGATGTTCTGGGTATTTTTTATTACTTTAAATGACGAGACGAGCTTCCCGTTCGCATGATGGTTAGCGATACGGCCATAAACAGAAGAAACACCAACACCTTGAATTACAAAGTGTTCGGTATTCCACTGCGATCGCCATCTTGAGACATGAGCTGTTGAGTCGTATTATGTCCAGTAGTTACACTGGCTTCTATGCTTGTAAAACCAAAACACAACAGTGACTACACACTGCTGCTTGCCGGCAGACATTGCGGTGGTACCTGCCCAGGCGGACTCTCACATGAGACCTACCACCAGTAAGGAATTTGTGTATGTTCTAACCTTTTTGGTGTTTCTTAAAAAGAAAAAAGTGTTTAGTCAGTTCTAAGTGGTTCTCGATGAAATGGTTTTTCCTTGCGCAATTAATACGATATTTGACTTATATTTATTTGCATCTTTTATAAAATATGTACGTAGTGTAAATTCTAAAACAGAAGTAATCATTGAAATCTGGTAAAACATCTACAAGTTATAAGCCATTAGGTAGTAGGAGTTTTAAACAACAGAAAAGGAACGAAATACTTGCGTGTGACGTCTGCACGCATTGCGACGCGCGAAAGAAAGAGATGGAGCGATATCCCCATTCCGCGCCCACACCCGCACGTACCAATATTCAAAATTGAAATTACTGCCTCATTTCTTATCGAATTTTAATACTGCTTTCACAGAAGGATTTCTTTTTTATTTGTTCTTGCTGTTACATATTAAAAAATGCACAGAATCAAACATAGCCAAATAACCTATTATGCCTGCTTGTCGGAATCGGATACACACAGGCTGATCCCGGAACGCGACACACGTGGGCCACTATGGCGGGTTTAACACCTCGGGTACGGTCGCCATCACGGATATAAAATATATCCTACCAGCAACATAAACACGCCAATGCATATTTCGGCGTGCCTTGAAATGAATGTCATACCTTCGTTTTTGGCTGCTGGCTTTTCCTTTGCCTCTAAATTTTTTTTCATAGTGTCTATTTTCGCGTCGCCATAGTGATCTAAAATATACGACTTATTAGTCTCAATTCAAGTCCCCGTATAAGTGTTAGGTCGCAATAAGAGATGCCATATCCTCAGTAAACGGCGTTAACCTAGTTGGGTGTGGAAGACTGCCAAGACGAATGTCCGCAGGTTCAAATCACAAGGGCACACACCTCTGACTTTTCTAAAAAATCATGTGTGTATTCTTTGTAAATTTATCGTTCGCTTTAACGGTGAAGGAAAACATCGTGAGGAAACCTGCACATCTGAGAAGTTCTCTATAGGAATTTCGAAGGTGTGTGAAGTCTACCAATTCGCACTACAGCGTGGTGGACTAAGGCTTAATCCCTCTCAGTAGTAGAGGAGGCCCGTGCAGCAGTGGGACAGTATATAATACAGGGCTGATATTATTATATTATTATATCCTCAGCATAGCTCTCAAGTGCGATATAAACTGCTCTCAATTCAGTCAGCATCTTGAGAGCGTCGCTATTTTATGAACAGATATCAATGACATCTCAAATGATATTTATAATTTTAGCTTTTGCTCGCAGCTTCTCCCTCGTGAAGGAGTTTTCCGGGACAAAAGTCCCGCTATATAAATTTTCCAGGAGAGAAAATTGGTTTTGATATCCTGAGTAACAGCATTTAACATATTTAATAACTGAAACAAAACTGCGTCCTTAGCTCACGCTGACGGCATAATTGTGTCGACTGTCGGGCAATCATCTCTCGTCAGTCGACATTCTATTCGACTCCACTCCCTTACCATCAGGTGCATGCACTACAGTGCTCGTTATGGAGGGTAGAGGTAAGAAGCACCGTCTGATATGGAGGGGAACTCGAAAGTGTCCAGCATTTACTGAAAATAGAGTTTCAAGTACCTACCACAATAGCGCTGGCGTACGAAAAACTACGATACGAATGTGGTTGCTTTAATAGTGAGTGAAGTAAGCCAAATGAACAAATTAAATCTTTTCATGAGTCAAGTAGTCAATAAAACGCCAGTATACAGAATCTCAACTACTTGCGTAGTTGTAAGTAGTTTTGTCAATATAGCCAAGAAACTGCAGTGAAAACACGTCCTTAAAATTTTATCCTATGCGATCGCAGCGCCACCCTTATTTTCCCTGTTTTGATGGACACTTTTTGATACACTGAGTCGGTGCTCCTTACCTCTACCCTCCATAGTGCTCTCAGAATAGTGCTCGTATAAGTCTATTTCTCAACAGATGACGTATAATATTACTACCTCCTAATATTCCTATGTACCTCTTTAGTCTCTGCACCAGGTAATGGTTGACTGGTAGAGAATGCCTTTGGCTTTAAGTATGCCTTTATACTTTTTGTATATTAAGTGTAATAAAATAAAAAAAATAATATTTTTTTTGTTAGCGAAACATAAACTTACTGGTCGTATGTAGCAGTTCGCACAAATATTGGTTCCAATCGGCCCTCGGTTGCTCGTTGTTTTTAACGCGATTTTCTGTTGCTATTTTATCTTCAGTGGGATAAAAAATTACTATTGTGTTGTCTGTGGGCCGATCTGCTTCCACCCACGACTCGGGCACGAATGCGAAGCTATCTCCATCTTTCTTGTCCAAAAACTTAACGACTATGTATTTTGGTGGCGCCATCTGTAAGCAAAAAGTGCCAAATCTTGACATTTTCTTTCCTAATGATTTCTTAGGTTTACACGAATGTTAGACATTTAAATTAAACTATTTTACGAATTTTATCGCGGTTTTAATATTATACTTTTCTCCCGACGTTTCGAAGACCTTGCAGCCTTCATGGTCACGGGGGGACTGAGGTGTTGTTCATCCGCAAAGTCAGAGTTACAATATCTACCTACATTTTATAAATATACAACTTTTAAAATTTTTTTTTAGCTGTTGGTGGTCCGATTTTCTTTCCTCCCTAACATTGGTGGAGAATAAAGCCAACAAAATAACTTCCATTGGTTGTTATGGTTGCTCAGTCTCTCGATCGCAATCGCCTTTTTTGATCTATCTCAAAAATGGACGAATCAGAACAAAGTATTTTTTGACATTACAAATGAGTTATTGTGATTGGTTCATTATCGGAATCGGATTGGAGATTAAGATTGTTTATTGAAAACGGCCGTAAATTGATAAGCGACCATTGATTGATGTGTAACATCAGCCGAGTATTTCTTTTTATTGCTTTGAATGACGAGACGGGTTTACCGTGCGCCTAATGGTAAGCGATACGACCATAAACAGTAGAATAATAAAGTACCTTGAATAATAAAGTATTGTTTGGTATTCCACTGCGCTCGCCATGAGACATGAGATGTTAATTATTATGTCCAGTAGTTACACTGGCTACAATGTTCAAACCGGAACACAACAGTGACTACACACTGCTTGTCAGTAATAGACATTGCGGTGGTACCTACCCAGGCGGACTCTCACATATGAGTGACC
The DNA here is from genome assembly GCF_014839805.1 of Manduca sexta. NCBI lineage: Eukaryota > Metazoa > Arthropoda > Insecta > Lepidoptera > Sphingidae > Manduca > Manduca sexta. The sequence goes on along the minus strand of NW_023595293.1, from coordinate 17,210 downwards.
TACCACCAGTGAACTTATAAAATAAATCTCAAAATCAAATAGTAAAATCCTATTGTGTCGACTGCCGAGGGGTAATCACCTCTCGTTCGGCATTCTACCTTGACCCATATTTTACTATAAGTTGCAAAGGTCACTGCCGGGCATATCACGCTCTTAATAAAATAATGACCTATTTCAAAATTGTTAATTTGTGGCAGTCGTCGGAAAACTAATTTCTGTTTGCGACCTTTTCGTTATTTCCTTTTTTTTCATGCTATAGGTTTCATTTTTTACCTATCTTTATTAAGCTCAACTTTATAGCAACTTCAAAAAAAATAGCCAACAAAAAATAGTTTTTCGACGACTGCCACAAATCAACAATTTTGAAATACATCATTATTTTATTAAGAGTGCGATAAAAAATATACTATAGAAATATTTTTTTTTATTATTACGCTATAATTGTTACACTACATTAATATAAATAAAGGTATGACAAAATTTCTTGAAAATAAATCCTAAATGTGTCACCGAAAACAGGCGAAATAACTTATACATCGCGCAGTCAACGATGAGTGGTTCATGGCTATTCGCGCCATTCCATACAGTAGAAAGAGACAGCATGAGCGTTGCGCGCTCATAGATAAGCCTTGCAAACTTTTCCGAAATTATATCAACCTCTCAAAAGGTTAATTATTAAATTGTCATATAAAATTTCACATAAATACCGAGAGAATTCAAATGTTCTGAGACGCCAACACTTGGTATGCATATAAAATGCAAATACATATTTAATAATAATATAAATAAATATAAATAAATTTCGTCATATTAAATTTTAAAGGCCGAAATATCCATGATTATTAATTATTTTTACGTTTTTCTTTCAACTGCGAGAACTAATCACTAACTAGACGTGAATTTAAATTCTTTACTTGCCAATACTTGTTTAGTTACCCAGATTAAAGCCGAAACAAAATGTATGAAAATGGACCTTGAGCTACCACCTTAACATTTCGTCAAAATGAACGATATTTTGACCGAAAATCACAGATTTACTTTGTTATTTTTTTTATCATTTTGTTGTTTAGTGCGAATATGTCGTGTGCGTATGTATTTCTGACTGAAAGTGTGATGTCGCTGCGACGAATATTCTTAGAATAATAAAAGTGGGATTACTGCTTAAAATTAAAATTACTTTTATTGATATTTATTTTGTTCAAAACTTACAATTTGTAGTTATTTAGAAAAATAAATGTCGAGGGAAAATTCTAATATAAAAACCGTGATAAAAACTGTAAGAGTTTCATTTAAAATTATAACATTCGCGTATACATAATAAATCATTATTTCAAAGAATATGGGTAATATATGTGGTTTTATTTCGTAACGCAATACCAATATGACCCTATGTAATGAATGAAAAATAACCCTAAAAGAAATAATTAGGTATTGTTTCACTTCCCGTTATTGTAAAATCATTCGAGTACCTAGGTATGTTATGTATGTATTGTATATTGGAGAGCTATCAGTGATAAAAATTATGGACTCCACAAGTATGTTACGAATCATCAAACCTTTTACAAATTATATATTGTAATAACTCGCTGCACCATACACATGTCACCATAAAACTTTTAAATGTATTATCACACTAATCAACACATAATTACTGCGCAAAAAACCGGCGGACATGAGTAATCTACAGAGTAATGCTTGGAAACACAGAGCGCGCGCGCCGCCCCAGTGTTGCGAACTACAATAAATAGAAGCCGCTAGGGTAAATATATATATATACGTTATCTTTGTTTTTATATCGGCCAGGCATTTTTGACATTTATATAGCACGTGTCTTTTGATTTTTAAACTTGACTTTGGCCACTACTTTGGCAGAATTCTCGTATAAACGATACAACCAAACAAAATAAAATGGATTGGATTGTAATATATAAAAAGGCCACAAAATCGGTCGACATGGCAAAGGGGAGGGGGGAGTGAACTCCATTTGCACTATTTTTTATTGTATGGAAAACATTTTTTTTTTTGCCAGGTTCGACAGAAAAAGGTATACTTAGATGATTTTTTCCACTAAGACGCGCACTACTACTTTCCTTAACAGCTTACTGCGTGCGTGAGGTGCAAGTACAATGGATAGAGTTGAGGCTGAGGTTGGATCAGTACACATGGCAATATACATAAAAGTTATCACTTTTAACAACAAAATCGCTTAACTGGCTACGCTGGCAATGCCATGTGCGGGATGCCCCGATCATAAACATAGATAATACACTAATATAGGAAATCATAAACTCTATAACACATTATACACGTCAAGTGTTATGCATAAAGAACAGAACATAAGCGACCACTTATGTAGGTCGGGTATATACATTTGGAAAGGCATTCAGAAACAATTTAGAATGTGAACCCAGAATATTCTGGGTCTTATACAATTTAATTTCAGTCGTATGTAAAGGTGAATAATATATAATTTCGCAGATTTATCTGAATTAATGATTTTGGTGAGCATGCGGAATTTAGATCCGAATTGATTGCGTTTTACTTACGTAATATAATTTTATATGTTTAAAAGGTCTGAGTTACGTCCGTTTTTTAGATTCTGTATTCCGTTTCTGACTTAAAAAGCCATTCCAGAAGAACAAGTCCAACTTATAGACGAATTCCAGTTCCTTTTATGTTTTATGATTGCCCATAAAGGAAAGATATCACAGAATAAATGTTCTTGATATAATTTGTTTATAAAAAACAGACATGCTATGGCAAAAACATGAGTAATTACATAAGAATACAATTTTTGTAATGTTGTTTGTAATTCCTTTGGCTTTTAGAAACAAAAAAAAATACTTTGTGTTATTTGCATAGACCAATATATAATACTGGAAAGTTTTTTGTCGTCATAACTTAACCTGTATGGGCAAAAGCTTTTGCCTTCCAATATAAAAGGAGAATAAATAAAAAATCATAACATAACCTTAAAAAAATATGTCAAAAACACAATGACAAAATAGATATTATTTACAATTCTCCTTAAGATAAATATATAAAAAGAAGTATAAATGAACATATTGAATCACTTCAAGTAGAAACTACATAAAAGCTATTTTTATCAGGTTAGTAATGCCAAAATGTAAGATTTATTTTTAATTATGCGATTTTTGGAGAGATGTTTAATGTTATTGTACATACAGTTCTTTTGCGAATGAGCACTCATCTATGTCTGCCAAATTCATTATCTAAAACATAGGTCTCATTTAAAATTACGTATTTTATAACTGAATAATTGATGACAAAAAGTAAGCCCGGAGTTCCTTTTTGTACAGAGGGAAAATGGCGATCTGATTTTATAGTCTCTTTTTGTTTTGTATCTGCTATTATTACTCGGCATTGGCATAATCACCGATAAATAAACGGTGGCAGCTATAATATAAAAGAAGAAGATCCTTTTCTGTCGTTTTTCGACGAGTCAATGCTTAGGTAGCTAATGCTAGGTTGGCAGGTTAGCTAGTCTAGGGCTCATATTGTTAGCATAGTCAACTTTATGTCGAACAGAGATAAACAAGGAACATGCGTCAAAGAAATCTGTTGCGATAAACATGTACAACAATAAATAAAAATATTATGATATATCTAAGCGACAATCAGTAAATTTTTGAGTAGAGTTGTTTAAAGTTTGGATATTAATATGAAAATTCATGTGATAAGTAAAGTATTTTAATTTAATTTAATGTACCCTCCTATAAGAGAAATAAAATTCAAAGTCAATAATTCCTAAGATTAGCGTGTTCAAATGAACTAATTATATATTAGTATACCTAGTCTTGCCATAAATATTGTAATAAAGAAAAAAGAAAATTGTTAACTGCAAATAACATTTATTACTTTTACAGTGTGTCAGTTTAATACATAAATATAAAACAATTAAAAATATAAAAAGCTTATTCAAGTGGTCTCCATTGGCTGCAATACAGTCCTTTAAACGATGAGGCCAGTTATCAATAGAAGCACGCACTCTTTCCATGGGAAAATTCTTCACTGCCAATCGTATAGATTGTTTTAGGGACTCCAAATTATCATGGCGTTTAGAGCAAGCTGTACTCTCTAAAACTGACCACAAATCATAATCCAGCCGGATTAAGATCGGGACTAGACGACGGCCAGTCTTCAGCTCTGATGAAGTCCGAAACGTTCGATTCCAACCAAGACTGCGTGGACCGAGCTTTATGACCCGGCGCCGAGTCTTGCTGGAAGGACCATACTTGGTTATTGAACATGGTGATGTTAAGGGGCTTAACTACCTTCTCAAGAATGGTATCTTGATACACTTGTGCCGATGTTTTGATACCTTTTCACAAAAATATGGCTCAGTCACTCCTTCATAGCTAACACCCCACCAAACCATCACTGAAGTCGGATAATGTCCACGTTGCACTCTGTCGACTAATTGGGAAGCTTCCTTAGAGCTTTGAGCATAAATACGGTCATTTTGTTTGTTAAAATGTTGCTCAATTGTAAAATTTTCTCATCCGTAAACAAAATTTTTCTGTGACCTCCCTTTGCGTACCGCTTCAGTAGTTGTTTCGATTTTACCACCCTATTCTTCTTTAAATTATCAGTTAAGAAATGGCCAGTGCGTCTCTTATAGGCTGCAAGTCCTAAGTCATCTTTTAAAATACGCGACATGGTTCTAGGTGCTATCTTCATTTCCCGAGATAAAATCTTTTGCTTTCGGACAGGATTTCTTCGAATTCTTTCCCTTACTGCTTTGACCACCTTTTTCGTACGAACACTACGTGGACGGCCAGATCTTTTCTGTCACAAACAGAGGAGGTCTCATTGTACCTATTAATAGCCCGGTACACAAACATTTTACTAATACCAAGTGTATGGAGAGTTTTAAAAATTGCATTTGGCTCCATACCTACTTTGTGTAATGCTATCACAGCGATTCGGTTCTCTTTATCACCCCACACCATTTTAATATCGCAAAATATTTTACAATGTATTGGCGCCAAAATGAGAAAACACAATGAACAATCGTATAAAAATGACAGATTCGAAATTCAAATGTAATATTTTTTTATAATTAAGTGTAACAGTATTTATGGCCAGACTAAGTATAGTTAAATATTAATGCTTGTTCTAAAATAATACCATCAGTCTCTTTATAAAATGGTGTAGATATTCCAAAATAATGCCATCATTGTCTTGAACAACAAATTTGTAATATGGATAACTATCAAATAGCTTCCCAATACTGCTTGATTAGGTAGAAAAAGAATCAAGTAAATAGATATACCAGTGCCAGCATGCACAATGCTTCTATAATCAATAATACTATTATTTATATAAGTGGCGATAGCCTAGTTGGTTATGGACTGCCGAGACAAATGTCCGCAGGTTCTAAACCCAAGGGCACACACCTCTAACTTTTCTAAAATTATGTGTGTATTCTTTGTGAATTATCGCTTGCTTTAACAGTGAAGGAAAATATGGTAAGGAAACCTACATACCTGAGTAATTCTCTATATGAAGTCTACCAATCTGTACTAGGCCAGCGTGGTAGACTAAGACCTATTCCCTCTCAGTAGTTAGAGGAGGCCCGTGCCCAGCAATGGGACAGTATATAATACAGGGCTGATATTATTTTATGAATATACTAGTAACAATTTCTTACATTTATAAGAATGTTAGACATTGAACTATAACACAGTCTGCTTCATGACCAAGAAGGCAGTCTTTGAAATCTCAGGGAAAATTATATTATAAAAAACTGTGATTAAGTCTGAAATATTGTTTTATTTCAATAGGAGTGTCATTTTGTTGCAATGGGCTTATCATGCGGATATGATGTGTTTATATTTATATGTAGATTAACAACTAAATGATAACTCTGTTTCATGGAAGCTAATTTCTATACCTAATGTTGACATTACATTAATTACCATTATTATTTTATTTTTATTTTAATCTAATAGCTTTCGAAAATAGCCTGAAAGGACGTTTGCATTTTTATTCTATATATATTCCCATTTCATATTCCCCAGCATATGAATTTTTTTCATTGTTTTGAATGTCGAAATGAGCCTGCCGTTCGCCTGATGGTAAGCGATACGACCGATAAACAGTAGAAACACCAACACCTTGAATTACAAAGTATTGTTTGGTATTTCACTGCGTTCGCCATCCTGAGACATGAGATGTTAAGTCACATTATGTCCAGTAGTTACACTGACTACTATGTCGTTCAAACCAGAACACAATTGTGACTACAAACAGCTGCGGCGGAAATAGACGTTGCGGTGGTACCTACCCAGGCGGACTCTCACATATGAGAAATCTACATATTATGCACAAGTCGCTTCTTCAAACTGGACATTGGCAGAATAGGGGACCGGACAAATTTTCAGAAGGTGTTTTAAATTGATCATTGTGGATATAAATAGCCAAGAAAAATTGTATTTTGCACAAATAAAGCTTAAAAGTACATAAAACCAGGCCTAAATGTTAAATAGCTATAATTCCCGCGCAAACGCTACATTATGTCATTTCGTCTCGTGTGACGTCATACGTGGATAAAGCAACTTGACAAGTCTTGTCATTTGAACAGTGATTCAATAATGCCAGATTAGGGTTATTTACCCTAGATTTAGGGTAAAACTGAATCAGCAGGGTATTTTTTTATTGGAAATTTTTGGGGTAATTCTACGAGTTAAGGTATTAAAGCTATTGTTTCACGGTATTGTAATAAATATTGAGCTTAGAGAAAGATGTTTCCTACAAAAATTGTAGGCCATGAAACAATTATAATTTTTTATTCAATACAGTTTTCGTGTACAACTAGTTGTTCCTAATAAAATGAGATAATTAAATTAATAATTATTGAAGTGGAAGTGAAGAAAGAAGTGGCGTCTGCATAGATAAGGATATAGAAAAAAAAGTACCGAATTATTTATGATTGGTTTAAGGTAAAATTTTTAATTCCAAATAATCCTGGGGTAAAGAGAAATTATGATCTGGCAACACTGCATAGACTCTCAGGCAATCTCAGGTTACTGTGTAACAACCAGAATTCTATATAAATAAATATTCTATTCCATATCATGTGGCAGCTAAAACATAAATAAATACATCTCATAACCATAACCTCCTGGGTGTACAAATGATTTAATTAATTGAAATATTCATCGGTTTATTTTAAACCGAAATACTATTTTATTTACTTACATCAAAGTGATCCTCACAGAACTAAATCGGTGAGTCTGCAGACATTCCGTCGTAGGTTCGTCTTGCTAACTGCAACCACTTTATTCGTATATCTGCTTTTCGTGGTACATCAATAAATAATTTGTTTGGTAAAGATATAGAAGTATTATTACATTCAGGTACGACGCACCACCGATATTTTTTGCGGTCCATTATGATTAACGATTAAACAATATGTAAACGTTAAGCTGGAAGATAGTAACAACGTCCCGTATAAATTAATATTAATTATTAGAGCAGTTCTGTGTCAAAAAACACCTTTAAAGCATTAAAATAACACAACGCGGTATGACATCCAGATGACGTCTGTTTGTTTACATTTTACCCACGTGTGACGTCATGCGCCGTGATTGGTGTTTCATTTGCCGTAAAGAATAGACTAAAAATATTATAATTATTGTATTTTATTTATTGATTTAAAAATACAAATCACAACTCTTTTACAAAAACAAATATGAGATAATATTTTTAATATTACAAACTTTACTTTAAACTGAATTTCAGATTTTTTGGTAATACCTGTCCGGTCCCCTATTGTTGAATGATACAGCCAATCAAAACAAATTGGAACATGACATTAGCTATTATTATTGTATAAAGGCATCTTGGTCATGTCCTGTCACGTTACTCATAGGTGACTCATAGGTGACTCATGCGTTATTGGTTAATTTAAAGCTGGTTTGCGCCCTATGTGATGGTAAATCAAGTTATAACGTCTAGCATCAGTACTAGACGAGCTATGGAGTATGGACTCATACTTTACTTATGGGAAGGGGTGCCTTATGCGGTAGTGTGATTAAGGATCGGATTTAAGTTACTGGGTGACTCATACGTGTTCCCGTGACTCACGAGACCGAATTGGCTTTTTTGTTCGTAAGTCTGTGAATCATGAACGTTTAAAATGTATAAAAGAATAGTTACTAAGAAAATATTATTAATTGCCATCTCTGCGCAGGTATTTCATCGCCAGCAAGTTGCCAACACTTCCGGCGGATGTGCGAGAGGAGATACAACGGCATCCGGCGCTATTCTCGTAATAAAAATGTTTGTTTGTTTGTATGAGTTTTATTTAAGTATACGATTTTTTTGTCGTACGATTAATCGGTCCGATTTTGTGGACACGATTAATCGGTTCGATTATTTACGTAACTTCATGAAGTTTTCGTGTGATTTTTGGTTGTTTTTATTTAATTAGAATCGGTTTTAAGATGGTAACTGTACCTGTACAGTGTATAAGCTTGAGGCTGCTTCAAAGCGAATCTGAGTTGGAATTATTAGCCCAGCCCTAGGTCTATTGGTGGTAGAATATATTTATATCCGGATAGTGACCACCGTACACAAGGTGTTAAAACCATCTTTAGTGACCTCTATAGTGTTCCGGGATCAGTGTATATCTAGTTCCAACAGGCCGGCATAATAAGGTATCAGTGGCGAAGCGTCCATACAACTCGATTCCTACCGGCTTCCCTTTCAGATTTATTTACGTTTGTCTTAGTCTTTGTATTATTAGATGGGCTGTGATATGTTAACTAAAGAATTTTTTGCCTTTGGTTACCTTTTGGAAAATTTCACCCTACGCCACTGTAGGGTATTACACTCTTTTTAAGTGTCTCAAATTAATCTTAAGGTAATAAAACCACTAGAAATTTTATAAAATATGTTCAATCAATAAGTGCTATTAAAATACGTTTAAATATTACATTTTAAATTTTCCCGCGTAAATAAACGAAAACGCTAGAGGCCACGTTGCTGACGTCATCTCGACAGTAAACATCAAGTAACAACGTGCATGGAGAAAGAGGAAATTATTACAATTCAAATAAGCTACTATCCTTATCATTGGTGTGTTGTTCCTGAATGTAAGAATAATAGTGTGAAACGCCGAAAAAATTGTGGATTCAAGTGTCAACTGATATAACTATGAGGAAAACTTGGTTTAACTTGCGAGAGATCCAAATTTATCGTCCGAAAAATTTGTCTATTTCGATAAATTAGAAATAGTGAACGCGTATTGACACTAAGTAGTTTACTGCCTTGATGACGTCATGTCATGGCGGCACTCGTTTCGCATATTTGTAAAACAGATAAGTCAAAACTTTGAACTGAATTTCAAAATTTATAATTTTATGAACTGAAACTACTATTTTCCGATTGCTTTTGATTGAACTATCTTATTTATGTATTTCTGGCTTTTTCTCATACACTAAAATACCCTATTGTGTCGACTGTGGGTAATCATCTCTCGTCAGTCGACATTCTACTGGACCCCACTCCAGTTTTACGTGCACTTATAAAAAGGATCGCTCCTATTACGGGACGGAACACAACGAAAAGTGGGATACCTGGTTGCGCCTGCCACATTGGGGATAAGAGACTTGTGTATAATTTGCTTTATCCTAAGAATGGAAAACTAACAAAGTCGCGTTCGATAGTAAATAACCATAAAACATTATGAAATAATTCGTATTAATATCAGTCGCCATGACTCAAAGCACTTTAACATATGCATTCTGAAGAGGCGATCGACTAGTGGAAGTTTTATGCAATTATCCAACTGATATATAAACAATGTACAAACACAAATAATATGATATAATAATAATATCAGCCCTGTATTATATACTGTCTCACTGCTGCACGGGCCTCCTTTACTACTGAGAGGGTTTAGGCTTTAGTCCACCACGCTGGCCCAATGCGGATTGGTAGACTTTACAAACCCTAAAAAATTGATAAAGAGAATCGTTAAAGCAAGCGATAATTCACAAAGAATACACACGTAATTTTCAGAAAAGTCAAAGGTGTGTGTCCTTGCGTATTGAACCTGCGGATATTCGTCTCGGCAGTCCGTTCCACACACAACTAGGCTATCGCTGGTTGTCAGCCACAAAACTAGCTAAAAAACTAAATAAGAATCAAATCGATTATAATCTTTTCTCATTCGGTATCAAGAATCGTTTTTTCTTTACTAAAATAAAACTTCAAAGGGTTTACTTTATTTTAGACTAACGGCCCGCTCTGGCTTCGCGCGGGTATAACATAACAAAATAACAATATTTCTCCACTATTTAATGGATGTTATTATACATATAAAACTTCCTCTTGAATCACTCTATCTATTAAAAACCGCATCAAAATCCGTTGCGTAGTTTTAAAGATTTAAGCATACAAAGGGACATAGGAACAGAGAAAGCGACTTTGTTTTATACTATGTAGTGATAAAGGAAAAAATATATCGAGTTAATTTGTAGAAGCTACTATTCTATCTGACTATACATCGTTTATATATCAGCTGGATATTATTGCATAAAACTTCCAGTCGATCTTCTCTTTAGAATGCGTGATATGTTAAAGTGCCCTGTGTGAGTCATGGCCACTAATATCAATCAAAATAAGCCTATATCTTTGTCCATTGCTGAACATAGGCCTCCTCCAATATGCGCCATTGTACTCTATCTTCGGCCTGTCGCATCCAGACCTTTCGCAGATCGTCACTCCACCTAGCTGAAGGGCGTCCTACGCTTCGATTGCCGAGCCGTGGTCTCCACTCAAGAACTTGTTTATCTCATCGGGTATCGGTTCTTCTACAGATATACCCTACCTACTGCCACTTCAGTTTGCTAATCCTATGTGCTATGTCGGTGACTTTGGTACCCTGACGGATGACCTATTAACGAAGTTTATCCTTCAGAGAAACTCCGAGCATAGCAGGTTCTATAGCTCGCTGAGCAACTTTGAACTGGTGAACGAGCCGTACTGTGAGCGTCCGTCTCGGCTAATATAAATACGAGTTATTTCATAATGTTTTATGGTTATTGACTACTTTCGAACGCGGCTTTGTCTGAGTAAATGTCCATTCTTGGGACAACATTTCACACGACAAACAATTATCCTAATGAGGCAGGTGCAACCGGATATCCCACTTTTCGCAATGTATTCTGTATCAACAGGGGCGAGCCTATCGCCATTTCATCAGGTTCAAAACCAAGGGCACCTCTTACTTTTCTAAAGTATGTGTGTATTCTTTGTGAATTATCTCTTGCTCTAAACCTGCATACCTGAGAGTTCTCTACAGGAATTTCGAGGGTGTGTGAAGTCTGCCCGCACACTACAGCGTGGTGGAGTAAGGCCTAATCTCTCTCAGTAGTAGAGGAGGCCCGTGCAGCAGTGGGACAGTATATAATACAGGGTGTATTATTTTTATTATCATATTAAACTTTCTAATCATTGCCAAAAATACTCTTTAAATTTCGATTATAAGATTTGTATAAATAAAGGACGAGTTTAAGAAATAAGACACTACAGTAGCTACTGATTTTTTATTTTATCATAGAAAATATAATTATAATGTCATTTTGACATTGCGTTAGAAGATGATACCATGATATAATCTTGTTAACAATATTTTATCATGTTACTAAAAAAAGTGTAAGTTTCGAACAAAATAAATTGTTACGCGCTGCTATCCTAGTCGATGACATCGGGCGTTTCCGGAAGTATTCGGCTGCGCGGGCAGGCTGGCAGAATGACGCGGCGACTATTCTATTATTTTCTCTGGTTGGACGTTGTCAAAAATGTCTAAAATTGTATTCTGTTATTATTTTGCTAATATAATGTTTACTGTAAAATAGCGTTTAACAAAATATTAATAAAAAGTAGTTTTATTTTACGCGCTCTAATGCTACTATAACTTTAAGAAAATTCGTCGTAATGGCAATACTTCCACTCAGAAATACACACGCACACGCCATACTCGCGCTAAACTACAAAATTAAAACAATTCGGATTTTTTGAAAATATTCTTTGTCAATAGACAATGGTAGCTAAGGTAAAGACGAATATATTGTGGTTTAATCTCATAACACAATTTCAAAATGACCTTGACCTTCACATTATAATATGACCCCGTCACGACATTAAATAAACTTAGTACAAAAATAAAGACATCCAAAATAGACCATATTAAATGTAATCTAAATATTTGATTTTAATTCTTAATCTTAACTTTTATTATATTTAATATTATACAAAAATGAATATGTCCATTGGCTACACTATAGCTGAACACATGCAGTAATTAAAACCATATACTAATAATATATATGGTCAACATCAAATCCGGACGGCTCAACGCCGGGTCGTATCCCCGAGGCAATTCTCGTGCGCTTGGTCCTCCCACCAAATGCGCCCATGCGCAGGAGACATTTGTCGAGGCTCTAGGCACACAGCTCGTGTGTATATTTCCTGGTTGCTAAGTTCACAGTGAGGTCTATAAGGGTTCGTAAACATTTCCCCTCCCTTTCCCTTCCAACTGTCACATAGACAACAATAAATAAAGTTGGTCTATGGTTATGCCTCAATAGACGGCAACACTGTCGTTGCCACTTATCCTGTTCCGTTCCTGCCACGACCGATATCGCGCACACAATAAAGCCGTTCCTGATATATGAGAGTTTCATTAAGTCTCCAACCAGTAAAACACCAACCATCCTAATAACTCCTACTTCCTCTTCTCTTCCTTCCCTCTATCCTCCATCGTCCTCCGAGGCCCACGACCGAATAGCTGCATGCTGCCAGCGAACCTTCTGCTGGCGTCTGCAGTGATAGTAGGCCCACCAACTCATCATGGGACTGCCGTGGTTGCTAAGCCGGGGAGCGCTTGTACACCGTTAGCAGGGAATCCCAGGCGATAACCACGGCAGTTCCCAAATAAAAACTCGGGTCGTAAGGCACGGTGATTCAACATAACCGCCTGAAGGCTGGGCGGTAGTAATATAGTACAAGTCTTATGATTTCTTATGTTTACGCGAATGTTAGACATAGAAATTAAATTAAACTACTTTTCGGATTCTATCGCGGTTTTATATTTTAGTTTTCTCCCGACGTTTCGAAGACTGCAGCCAGATAGCAGAACCTCGCGACTCTCATGACAACACACAAACAATTATTAGTTTTATCACTGTCAGATTAAATATAAAACCCATTGTTAATTCATTTAAGTTTCGACGTACGGGAATGATCGATCAAGCAAATCAAGTCAGACTTAGGACTTTGGTTACTTTATATTTGGCAACTTTTTTAGAATCTCTTGGGCACATTCCCCCGCCAGAGAGGACTTTGCGCGTATCTCAATTGAAACCCTGCCAGGTGATCACTAAATGGCACTTCAGGCTTAAGAATAACGGGTTACCAATAGGGCACCGGACTCATTTTGTTCTTTATTATTATCAAATATTTACGTTATATAAATTATAACACAGAAAGAATTATTTAAATCCGGTAAAAATCAACAAGTTATAAGTCTTTAATTTCGGTAGAAGGGGTAAGTAACAAGAAACAGAAAAGAGGCGCAATACCCACGTGTGACGTCATCGGGCATTACGACGCGTGCGAAAGAAAGAGATGAAGCGATATCCCCACTTCGCGCTTCGGCACATAGTAATATTTGAAATATGAATTACTGGCTCATTTTTTAACCAATTTTAATGCAGTTTTCGCAGGAGGGTTTCTTTTTCGTATTATTAACCATTTCATATAGAATAATGTACAAAATCGAACACAGGCCGGTCCCCTATTGATGAGGGTCCTTCACCTGCCTGCAAGCACTCCCATTACCCTGTGTGTAGCTTTTCGTGGTCGTACGCCGCCTTATTTCCTGCAGTTTCTGGCGTACGCATTCGTTCAAATATTGAATATCGACGTCACCCCACTTCCTCTGACTTCCGACATTACCCACATACTTAAACATAGCGTAGACCGCTTCCATATCTAATTGACTCTTCTTTCTTGTCAAAGTACAGATAGACAGAGCTTCCTCGGTGAAAACGAGAGAGAGTAGTGTACGAACGAGGTTCCTGCTTGTTGCTGCTGCCGCTGTATACCTTCGGAGCTGGTCGCCATTCACGTACACTTTACTGTTATCGCAGAGTTCCACGAGCCCCGGGCCTGGACGCGGATGCCTCAGCGTCCATCTCGTGCCTTCTTGATCTGGATGATCATTGGACATCATATTCGATTCGTTCATTTTCACAGTTAAGTTGTATTCATCAATTTTAGTTTGCTTTAGGGCAATATTTGGACCTTCTTTCTTTGCAGTGTTACACGCACTGCCAGGTTTTGTGTACTCATTGGCTAAGTCCAGCAGTTGCGTTGGTACTTGAAGGTTACACACGAAATCTCCGATGGGAATGAAGAAGTTCACCATAGGTCCAACGACGTGTGGTGATGGATTCAATATCGTTGCATATTGAGGTTCATCGATTGGTTGTACGGTGGTGTGTGCATTGTTAATGGTAGGAAGTTTTGACTGCTTTGAAGCGTTTTGACGAAAGTGTGCATCTTCGCTTCTCTCCCTTCACACCTGCGGACAAAATACAGTAAAGGCTTATGTAAGCCATACACGCTACGGTCTACCGGAGAGGTCATCTGTGCAGGTATGCCCTGCGCAGGTATCAATTGAAAGAATTGATTTCCGATCCTGCGCCGGTCGCCTGCACAGGCTCAAAAATTTGCACAGGTCTATTCCCACACACATTTCGGTCTACCTGCGCAGGCATACCTGCACCGATGGACCCTAGCATGTATGGCAGCCATTAGGGGCTGTTCAAGTATTACGTAACGCAATTTTTGAAGATTTTTGACACCCCCACCCCCATGTAACGCGCCGTAACGTTTTCCTGTACGCCCCCGCACCCCGTCAAAAGTTATGTACCTTCTAAAATTACATTTTTCGCAAAGTACTGGAAAATCGCTATAACTTTGTTATTTTTTTTAAATTAAAAATCCGTTGTTACATAACGCATTGTACGAACCCCCTCCCACGCCGGTAACGCATCGTAACGTTTTACAAGACCCCCTCCCTCCAAATTGCGTTACGTAATAGAACGACCCCCTATTCAAAAACAAATCAACTGATGTTCTGGGTATTTTTATTACTTTAAATGACGAGACGAGCTTGCCGTTCGCCTGATGATAAGCGATACCTATAAACAGTAGAAACACCAACACCTTGAATTACAAAGTGTTCGGTATTCCACTGCGCTCGCCATCTTGAGACATGAGCTGTTGAGTCGTATTATGTCCAGTAGTTACACTGGCTTCTATGCTTGTAAAACCAAAACACAACAGTGACTACACACTGCTGCTTGCCGGCAGACATTGCGGTGGTACCTGCCCAGGCGGACTCTCACATGAGACCTACCACCAGTAAGGAATTTGTGTATGTTCTAACCTTTTTGGTGTTTCTTAAAAAGAAAAAAGTGTTTAGTCAGTTCTAAGTGGTTCTCGATGAAATGGTTTTTCCTTGCGCAATTAATACGATATTTGACTTATATTTATTTGTATCTTTTATAAAATATGTACGTCGTATAAATTCTAAAACAGAAGAAATCACTGAAATAAAACATCTACAAGTTATAAGCCATTAGGTAGTAGGAGTGAATGTTAAACAACAGAAAAGGAACGAAATACTTGCGTGTGACGTCTGCACGCATTGCGACGCGCGAAAGAAAGAGATGGAGCGATATCCGCCCACTCCTGCACGTTGCAATATTTAAAATAGAAATTACTGCCTCATTTCTTCGAATTTTTACTGTTTTCACAGAAGGATTTCTTTATGTTTGTACTTGCTATTACATATTAAAAATGCACAAAATCAAACATAGTCAAATAACCTATTATGCCGGCTTGTCGGAATCGGATACACACAGGTTGATCCCGGAACGCGACACACGTGAGCCACTATGGCGGGTTTAACACCTCGCGTACGGTCGATATCACGGATATAAAATATATCCTACCACCAGCAACATAAACACGCCAATGCATATTCCGGCGTGCCTTGAAATGAATGTCATACCTTCGTTTTTGGCTGCTGGCTTTTCCTTTGCCTCTAAATTTTTTTTCATTGTGTCTATTTTCGCGTCGCCGTA
Organism: Manduca sexta; assembly: GCF_014839805.1. Classification (NCBI taxonomy): domain Eukaryota; kingdom Metazoa; phylum Arthropoda; class Insecta; order Lepidoptera; family Sphingidae; genus Manduca; species Manduca sexta. The sequence continues at coordinate 1,020 of NW_023595293.1, read as the reverse complement.
GTGATCTGAAATATACGACTTATTAGTCTCAATTCAAGTCCCCGTATAAGTGTTAGGTCGCATTAAGAGATGCCATACCCTCAGTAAGCGGCGATAGCCTAGTTGGGTGTGGAAGACTGCCAAGACGAATGTCCGCAGGTTCAAATCCAAGGACACACACCTCTGACTTTTCTAAAATCATGTGTGTAATATTTGTGAATTTATCGTTCGCTTTAACGGTGAAGGAAAACATCGTGAGGAAACCTGCACATCTGAGAAGTTCTCGATAGGAATTTCGAAGGTGTGTGAAGTCTACCAATCACTACAGCGTGGTGGACTAAGGCCTAATCCCTCTCAGTAGTAGAGGGCCGTGCAGCAGTGGGACAGTATATAATACAGGGCTGATATTATTATTATATTATTATATCCTGAGCATAGCTCTCAAGTGCGATATAAACCGCTCTCAATACAGTCAACATCTTGAGAGCGTCGCTATTTTATGAACAGATATTAATGACATCTCAAATGATATAAATTATTTTAGATTTTGCTCGCGGCTTCGCCCTCGTAAAGGGAGTTTTCCGGGACAAAAGTCCCGCTATATAAATTTCCCAGGAGAGAAAATTGGTTTTGATATCCTGAGTAGCAGCATGTAACATATTTAATAACTGAAACAAAACTGCGTCCTCAGCTCACGCTGACGGCATAATTGTGTGTCGGGCAATCATCTCTCGTCAGTCGACATTCTTTTCGACCTCACTCCTTTACCATCAGGTGCATTCACTACAGTGTTCGTTATGGAGGGTAGAGGTAAGAAGTAGCACCGTCTGATATGGAGGGAACTCGAAAAGTGTCCAGCATTTGCTGAAAATAGAGTTTCAAGTACCTACCACAATAGCGCTGACGTACGAAAAACTACGATACGAATGTGGTTGCTGTAATAGTGAGTGAAGTAAGCCAAATGAACAAATTAAATCTTTTCATGAGTCAAGTAGTCAATAAAATGCCAGTATACAGAATCTCAACTGCTGCGTAGTTGTA
>NW_023595292.1:0-9320 GCF_014839805.1 Manduca sexta | reverse complement strand
CTGTACTTGGTACTGCTATCTTCGTCGGAATCTGAAGTATCCGCGTCGCAATGAGATGATCGTGCTGGCCCGTCAGGAGGGTCTTTTTTCCTCCTCTTCACTGCACCCATCTTCTATATGTAGTTTTCAATTTATTATTTACAATTGGATAACAAAAAACTAAAAAAAAAATATTCTTTATACACAAATTTATACAATATTTTTACGGAATTTTTGTTTTGGCGCCTTTCACTTCAAAGGTTCCCGCGCGAATCTCCCATTCTGATCTCCATGATGAGAAATGTCAGAATTTTAAAATGAACAGTAAACTTTTAATACTTATATGACTCTGAATATCGGTAACTTGGCTTTTTACATTTGAGAGTGACAACACTAGTTTTTATTAAGGATCGTGACCAATTGACGGGCAGGGAGCGCATCGTTTTCGAAAAATCTACTTACCTCCGGTTTGATTCCTCTCACCACAATAAAATAATGTATTGTGTAAACATTACAACAGTCCAACTACGACCATTATAGATGTATTGCAATTATAGTAAGTGAGTTACTGCAATGCGATCTGTTTACTTCTTCAATAATTTTATTGTTTTGGCTATTTCATTGATGGCCGCAGTACGCAAAATGCTCAGAGCATGCAGTTGGAAATGAAAGGAACTATGAGACGATTGTCCATAGTTTCAAATACGAGCCACGCATCTAAAACGTTTATGAACTATTGTTCACTGTAATGGTCAAGGAAATCATCGTGCGGAACATGGGCATAGGCAGATGGGGATGGAGGACCAAAATTTCCGCTTATCCTCCCCTACATCAAAATTTAAAAGTTGTCTACGCCCATTGTTAGCAAATTTACATAGGTACGATTTCTTCATAAGAATTTCTGAGGTATGTAAAGTCTGCCAACCTAATATAGGTTTAGAGTGATTATATATAGATTAGAGTGGTGGACTTAGGTCTAAACTCTCTCAAAAATAGAGGAGGCCAGTGTTCAGCCTGTCCTCAGGTGGGACATTGTAGATACAGGACATATATACAGGGCTAGTATTATTATTATTACATAAAAATTCTCGCCGCAGTCCGCAACATCGCGTTATCATTCGACAGGCCAGTCTCTAATGGATATGGACCTTTAGAAAAAAGTAAATGTACATTTTATTTTTATTGCTAAAGTTATAACTTGGCTGTGTGGTTTCAGGTCTTAACCGATTCCCTAAAAACAAATAAAAACAATATTCTTGAAAATATGCCAATCAGTAATAAAAAAGTAGAATTGGTCTAGAAATACGAAACTCTGGAAATAATAAAAAGACGTGCTAGCAATTCTATCGAAGATTCTTAAAGTGAACACTTTCTGGGTGTTAATACAGCTGAAATGGCTTCGCCACTAGAACAATTCGTAAACAATGTGAGAACTCTGTCTGCTTCAGGTAAATAGTTACCCACTTGCATTTTTGATGATTTTAATTATTCCTTGATAACCAATGAATTAAATTGCAGTTTTAAAAGTGAAGCGTGTTATTGTTTTGAATCATTGGTTTATCGAGGGCGTCATACATAAACAGAATTCAATATTATTTTTATAAAAAATATTTTTATACCGGGATAAGAGGATTCTCTAAAAAGCTGCGCGACCGTGATAAGATCATGCATCTTCTGGTTTGTTGTAATATCTTTCGTATATTTGATAATCGTAATTTCATGCTCCAGCTAGAATAGTTTGCTCCTACAACTATAACCAATATTATAACAATGTAAGAATTGAGTGGCATAATCTCATAACATAAAATATTACTATTGTGATGATGGAGTGAGAAAGTGGCCACAACATAAAGTTTAGTAATAAGTGTTATTTGCAAAGGTATATAAGGTCAGGGTGGGGCAGAGTCTCCCGACGGGGTAAGTGCACCTACCCTAAAAAATCGAGAACTATTGATGTTATACAATTACCGCAATCTTACATCTATGCTACTAACTGAAATACAGTTCCACTAAAAACATAAATGGCTATGTTCATTTTAATACGATTTATTCGCCATTTTATTTTAAGTGTCATTTAGACCTGTAAACCGAGATGACCCTGTGAAAGATAACATCAAATATTTCAAGATATTTAACATATTTCTGTAAACCAGTAAGGTGAGTACATAGTTTAAACCTTTTATTTTAACTTCCTGCCTGAATTTTATTTATATATACTAAAATAAAGGATTTTTTAGCAATGTGAAAAAATTTACCTAAAAATTGACGAGTAGGGCAAGTGCGCCACAGTTAGTAGTCATATGGCGCACTTGCCCCTAATTCATATATAACCAACCTTTTTTGAGAATAAGTTTTACTAATATGAATTATTATTATTAAAATGTTATACTTAACAGCAGAATTTTTGTACTCAAGGTATTTTGTTTTGAGCCGACTAAAAAAGGGCGTATTAGTTAATTCGTTTTACAAAGAAAAACTGAAATACCTTGGTCTAGAGCAACTTTACGTGAATAGGTTGCAACTGTTCGATCAGGCACGTTATCTGGATATAATGCAGCTAAAACATATCAAATGTCATAAGGCCAAATTCTAAGTAATTGAGTTATAACGCATTCAAAATTGTTATTTCCTACATTTTAGTATGTTTTTTAGTTTTTAGAAATAAAATAGATTTTATATTAGGGCTAACATTTTTTATTCCAACATATCCGCACACAAAACTCTAACATAGCAAAAATTATATATAAAAAAATCTAAAATGTTTTCAAGCCCTGATTTACATATATATGGCGCACTTACCCCGAATTTGATTTGACAGCCATAGTTTGTTATAATATTGAGTGATTAAAAGTTATCCAAGAGCAATGCGAGTAAAACTTATTTATCTATGGACTAAAGTGAGTGTTTTCTTTATAATGTTTCATATTGGCGTTTTTTACACAGGCGCACTTACCCCATTTCCAGAGGCAAGTGCGCCTACTACCATTTTTACTTTGAGCAAAATATTATTAATTTATGGTCCGATTTCCTTAAATGGCTATAGGTTGTTATCACAAAATACCAAATATTCTTAAATTAATAAAATTACATTCTTAAGTCAGCACAAAAAGAAATAATTTGCATTGAATCCAGCTATGAAAATTTTATGGCGCACTTCCCCCGATTGACCTTACTTGGTTTCATATTTTTAAATAACTAAGGGAAAAAAATATCTTAACTAATTTAAAGTTGTGGGTTAAAGAAACCATTTTAAAAGAACTAGGGCCAAAAATCGATGATCTAAAAGTTTGTAATCATAATATGCAGCTTACAATAATATAAAACTAGATACAGTTACAATATTAACATATTAAATTCAAATCTTTTTACATATTTTTGGGATGAGAGTAGTTTGAGAAAATTGAGTTATAAAAGTATTAAATATATCCCACAACAATCTATAAACTTACCCCCTTATTCATGGACACATTGTTGTATCTCAATTTTAGCCAATCACAATGGCTCTATGTCTACGTACTTCAAAGGCTGCCATGCCGTCAGCACTGAGAAATAGACTTGTTATCACAGCTTTACTCCATCCTTAGATAAAAAAAGGCTATGAATGAGGGGGATAGTACATAAAACAGTTGGGTTGGTTACATCATTTATAACTTTACTTGACTTATTTTCTCATACATTTTATATGGATGACTTTTGGTTGCGGTTGAGTATCTTGTAACTGGATTTTGGGTTCAGAACTGACATAAATTGGTTTAATTTTGACTTAATTTAAGGTTATATGATAAAAAAAAAACTGGAAAATGAGGCAAAATAATTTAAATTTTTATATTTGGATTTCAAATAACTTTGGAATGGGCTCATTTCAATTTTATTGATCTTAGACTTTGAAGATGCAGAAGGGAACTCCTCAAAAATAAATAGAATGACAATTATTTTTTTAAAGGATGCAATTACTTACATTTTTTTTGTAACAATAAAGTACAATATAAAACTATTTTAACAAGATAAAAATCAACTCCAAAAGTACTAATAACCAAAAAATTACTTAACTTTACTTTAGTTACGGGTATTATCGTAATTTTTTTAGTTGCTCCTAATTAATTTGTGACATTAAAGAAAAGTTTTGATTTAGGTACAAAAGTTTGTTTACAGTGCATTGAGGTACGCTTTAAGATTATTTACAGGAATTTTAATTATATAACACAACAAAAATCAGATTGTTCATAATGCAGCCGGTATTATTCATCTCAATGTATTGAAGTTGAAAAGTTGATTAGGATTGATAATAGCTGATCAAAGTTATTATCAAATAAAAACTGTAGGTGATATGAAGAACACCGGGTCATCTAGTAAGAAATAAAAACTGAACAATTACATTTTATTGTTGTATTTCCTCATTACTAACTATATTAATGATTTATTTTATAAAGTAAAATCAATGATGTAGAATGTAGATAATTATTGAAGATATTTGTATTATTTGCAATTGATATTATTCTTTTTTGGTTTCCAGGTAGTTTCCGAGAGTTGTGTGATATTATTGGGAAGTCAGATGAGGTCCTCCAGCGCAATAGTGCTCATCTTAGCACTGTACTAGAAACTCTTGATATTCAGCAGCACTCACTTGGAGTATTGGCTGTACTTGTTGCTAAATTTTCTTTACCACAGGTGAGATACAGTTTAATAAAGGAATTTAATTCTAAGCTACTTTACAACACACATAGCTATAGTATATAGTATAGGGTATAGTCGTTACTGTTCGATTTTATAAAATCCAATCTGAATGTGCTTAAATTATTGGAAAGATTTGACATCTCTATAAAAATCTGTTTGTATAAAACAAGTAAAACAAAGTTAGGAATATCAAATGTTTTATCAAAGATTTGTCACAATTGTAAATTGGTTTTCATGATGATTATTGTTTTTAATTTAATTACAGAGTACGGGTGAAGGGGACAAATCAACAATGTTCCAACAAATCCATGACTTTATTAACAATTGCAATGGTGAACAAGTGCGCTTTTCACCAGACTTATGTAAGTTGAACAACTCATTCACACTATTTTATATTTACTTTCTATTCGTTTTACTCAAAGAATCTAGCTGCTGATAATGGAGCATTTGTATGTGTACACTTGTCCCATTTGATGTAATTTTTACAAGTATAAAAAGCTAAAGAGTTTTTGTCTTTGAACATGCTAACTTCAGGTAGTATATAACTGCTTTTTAAAAAAATTTCACTAAAAGAAGTTTTTCACATTCCTTCAGACTACCATGGGCTACTTTTTATTTTGATAAGATATTTATTTTGTAAAAACTATTTCACGCAGACGTAGCTGCAGGCAAGAGCTAGTAATACAGATTTAAACTAAAATTTAAATAACCACCGAAACAAAAAAACTTTAAAAAGAAAAACAATAGAAATGTTTGTTTGTCCCTTAAGTATATTGTAATTCCCTAGTAATACAACTAAACCCTAACTTAACCGACGTTGCGTCGAGGGACCGCTAAAGTGTTTTCATCCCTTTCAGGCTTTGATAAAAGAGACCACACGATTTATACTTATAACACCCGGTTTCATCTTCTGGGAATCGAAGCTTTTTATGTATGTTCTAAAATGCTTACAGATGCAGATTTGTGTCATCTCCTAACAAACCACTTGGTGGAATTGAAGCAACCAATTAAAGGAATAGAAATATTGAAGAAAGCCATAAGAAAGATACAGTTGTTTGATTCTCAACTCACATCTATACATGCTGATCTCTGCCAACTATGTTTGTTATCAAAATGTATGAAGCCTGCTCTTGAATTTCTGAATACTGATGTTACAGGCATTGGTGCTGAGGTAAAATGGTCTTCCCCTAACTCAAAGACAGTCATTTTATAACGCACAATACATTAATAATCTATTTTTTGTAATATCTTAAATATAATATAATAATATATGTTCAGTCTCCAGTTGTTTGATGTCAGATTTAGATAAAACTGTAACTCTTACCTATGATTCTTTAATGGCCATTTTCAATAAACTATCCCAATTTATATCTCCAAGCTCGTCCTGAGAATAAATTAATTGAAACAAGTAATTTTTAAACAACCTCTTTCCTTTTTGGTTGATGTTCATGATGGATTGAAAAAAGCGATTAGTACTGTTTATTGAAAACAATGTTAAATCTTTGATTTTATCCTTTCAGCTTGGTGGCAATAATGACTCGAAAAACTTTTTGCTTTATTACTATTATGGAGGTATGATTTACACAGCAATGAAGAATTATGATAGAGCATTATATTTCTTTGAAGTTGTTGTAACAGTTCCAGCTATGGTTGTGTCACATATAATGTTGGAAGCATATAAGAAATATATATTGGTGTCACTCATTTTACATGGAAAGGTAGTTTCTTATTGACTTATATTGATATTATAAGTTAAGTACATAAGACTCGTAATGTAATGTTCGAAACAGTTTTATGGTGCGCTGTCTCTAAAGCAAAGAAACATGTATGTTTGACGCTCACAATTTAAAAATGCTAATGTTTCACAATTTTGTGTATTGTATCTAAAAGTCTGGACAAAATTTGTAGCAGGATCTTGAGCAATATTAATATGAAATTTGGTATGTGTAATTTTATATTTTTAGATTTTACCAATGCCAAAATACACGNCACAAGTGGTCTGCCGTTTCTTGAAACCATTGTCAGTGGTGTACCATGAATTAGCTTCTTCACAGCATGCAGCCATAAAGCATAGGGAGACATTTGTCAGAGATAAAAATATGGGATTAGTTAACCAAGTGAGTATTTTATTTTACATGACGTGAATAATCATCAGATCAAGGTTATTGCATCATAAACAAATTAAAAGTAGCAGCTGAATGAACAAAATTTTTTTATTGAACTTTTATATTCACTCAGATTATATTTGATAACTATTTAACTATATAATTTGAAATCCTGACCTCAGTACAATTACTAAATATTTATTTGCCAAGCTTTCTTACCTAGATTATAATGATAAAGTTTGACATCAGGCGCAATTGTCGGTGTCGTATTATGTGTCTCAATTGTGTTTCCGGTAGCAAAACAATTCACAGCTTTATATATTTTTTTAGGTGCTGAGCTCAATGTATAAAAAAAATATTCAAAGGTTAACTAAGACCTTTCTGACCCTCTCCCTCAGTGATGTTGCATCTAGAGTGCAGCTAGCAGGACCAGCGCAGGCCGAATCTTACATACTTAATATGGTAAGCTATGTGAGATATTTTTAATGTTTATATACTATAATGAAATACTGCATGTAAAGAGGAGTTAGTATAATTTTTTGCTACGTAAATTCACAATACACTGCCTTGGTGGCGTAGTTGTATTGCATGCCCGGTACAATAGCACTCTGAGGTCCTGGGTTCGAATCCCGGTCGGGCAAAGTGATATTTGGTTTTTCTGCTCAGTATCAGCCCGGAGTCTGGAATTTGTGCCCGATATGGCGATAGGCTCGCCCCCTATCACATCATGGGACGAAACATACTTGGCGAAAAGTGGGTGCCCTAGTTGCGCCTCTGCATACCTCTTCGGGGATAAATGCGTGATGTTATGTATGTATGTAAATTCACAATAGGAGTGCATTTGTATGTGCTATTTGTGCATGGAAATATTGTAGTATAATGTTTACACAGATTGAAGAAGGCGAAATATATGCAATGATAAACCAGAAAGATGGTATGGTGGTATTCCTAGATAGCCCTGAGAAATATGCTTCACCTGAAACATTGTGTGTACTGGAACAACAAATGGCAGCCTGCACCAAACTTCATCAATATATCCAGGAGATGGATGAGCAGATACAAGTTAATCCTCAGGTATCACAAAAACTATTTACATTGGTTATTTATTTAGAACTTCATGTGTTAACAAGGCTACAATTTATTTTTTGAGATGTTTAGTTATTAGTTAATTTTGCAATAAGTATATATTATTGAAATTATAAAATATATATATTATACATATTACGTATGCTGTATTTGTCAATCACCCAGTAATAATAATTTAATTAAGTAGATGTCTCATGGAACTTATCTATTGTCGATCTTGTGTAATAATTTTCGTTAAGAATTTGATTGACTTGATAGTTACATTAGAAATAATCATTGTATTATTACAGTATGTGAAGAAATGCGCTGGAAGCCACGATGAAGACATTCCAGGAACAAGTCAGAACTCAAAGACTACTTACTCAATGTAACTTGTTTTTAAGATTAAAAACCTTATTTAATAAACATATTCATTTTTATTCCCAACCATAACAAAAACCAAAAATATTGTAATGTAATACATAATGTTTTAAAATGCTTCATGTACGCCCTCTGTGAACGCAGTCATGCTTTCCAAGGGCGTTTGAGGAGTGATTCCATGTCCCAAATTGGCGATGTACCTGTGTTTGCCAAATTTCCGCACCATATCGATTGTCATAGCTTTTATATCTTCCTAAAATATAAATCATATTGAATTTGTAACTTATTACAAAATTAACTATTCAATATACTATGCATACTTATATTATTCAGTTATTCAGATTATAAATAAGGATAATTTTTTTAAAGTTACATCCATTTATTCATTTATTAATTTTTATATTTAGAGGTTCTTTTACAAGGAATTGAATGACTTTATATGAATAAACACTACCATTCTAAAAATACCAACATACATATTTAGCTGGGGAATAGTAGATACCAATCTTTATAGAGAGGCGAATTGACTTGCCCAAGATTAGACTGTATATAAGTTCATCATAGTTACTTAGTTAATGTTAAGAATATTAGACTTACTGGTTTTTGTATAGATCTTGGGGATCGAGATTGCCTTGCAGTGTTATATTGTCACCCACAATCTTTCTAGCTTCCACAGGGTCTACTGTCCAATCTAATCCAATTGTTTCATATCCCATCTGTGCTTGTATGTCTAAGGAATATCCGCACCTTTGGCAAAAATTGTCTGAAAGGTTGAAAGGAAGTTTATAATATTTTATAGTTTACATAGAAAAATTTAACCCAGTGTGAGTGAAGACAAAAACAAATTGTAATTATAATATCTATTATTATAATTAGTAACAAAAATTCATACATAATTGATTTTGTCACAGGTCTTTCATAAAATACTAATAGCACTCATTACTCACCATAGGCACTTGTTCTAATGATTTTTCTGTAAGCTTTCTTCTAACTCCATCCCTTATGTCTTTTAAATATGGTGCTGATATTTCAATAAACTGTTCTCTAGTAAGATGGTCCGCTGATGATTCAAATACTTGTAGCAACTGAGCCCCACTTACAACCTGTATTCAAAAA
>NW_023595291.1:0-5475 GCF_014839805.1 Manduca sexta | reverse complement strand
TCAGACTATACTTCTTGTGCTGACTACTTAATTTTTTTATCTGGTTCATATAAAGGCCGCCGAGGCCGCTTAACATATTTCCGAACGGATTCACTTTGTGTGACAGAAAACGATTTTTGACAGTTGACAGTCTGGTTGACAGATAAATAGAAAATATCCTTTCGTGTTCTGTTGACGAAAAAAAGGCGGGAAACTGTGAATAAGCAAAGGCGCCCTTTTTGAATTATTTATTTAAAAAAAAGCTTTTCTAGTATATTTTGTACATTAGCCTTCACATATTTATTAAATAAGTGTCTACATAAATAGTTAGCCCATCAAAATGGGCAGGAAGAGACGGAGAAAAGATGAACTTGAACCTCCGGATCCAGACCTATCGAGCTTCGGATCTTCAGACACGGATTCGTCGGAGTCTCTTGGAGCTGCAGGATCAAAACATAAAGATCCCAAAGACAAATATAAAATATACAAGGTAAAAGGGTACACACGTAAGTATCCCGAGGATACAAATCAAACCGAACTAATAGTCTTCCTTAACCACCTGGACGAGAACAAAGTATTCAGTGATAGGGATCGCATGGCCCTTTCAAAAGGTATACGGGAGCATGGAGTATCAGGTGTTATGCATTTGCGCTCCATCAATAAGTACAAGGTTGGAATAACATTTGATTTGCCTAACAATGCTAACATGTTCATACAAAATAAAAATTGCTCGACCAACTGTCTCTGAACGCAACTATACCCGCTAGAGATACAGAGGTCACTGGAGTTCTCACTTCGGTTCCTATTGATATGTCCAATAAACAGGTCTTTTCGTTGATTGGTAGTTCCAAAAACGTAGTGCAGGTCAGGCGCTTTATGCGCAGGGTGAAAGGGAACGACGGTGTGGTAAAATTTATTCCGACCCAGGCAGTGGCTGTAACCTTCGCCTCCACCATCCTCCCTAACTACATATATCTTGACTCGTGGCGACACGAGGTAAGTAAATATATTCCTCCCGTTAAGCAATGCCTTAAATGTTTGAAATATGGACATATTGCTAAATTCTGCCGTAATGCAGAAGTATGTTCGATTTGTACATTAAATCACAATTTTAAAAATTGCCAAATTGACTCTAAAGATGCCACATGTGTCAACTGTAAAGGCAATCACGTTGCTATTTCGTCGACATGTCCAATAAAAACAAAAGGTTGAAGAAAATAAAATAAAATCTAGAAATGCCACATATTCAGAACTTTTGACTCCAATGCATTTCCAGCTCTTTCTGCTCGTACTTTAGATACGCAAATTAATAATTTAATGAAATCGGATACATTTATAAGCACATTAGTTGAAACAATTATTAAAATAATAAGTAATAAAGATGCCCCTATTAATTCTACTTCCATTAAAGAAGTTTTAAAAGCAACGCTAAGTAATAAATTCCCTTCATCTTCATAATGGATTTATCAACTTTAAATATAATACAATGGAATGCCCAAAGTCTGAATAGTAACAAACATATATTTATTAATTTTCTTTATACACACAATATTCATATTGCTATAATCAGTGAAACTTGGTTAAAACCTGAACAAAATTTTAAAATTAAAAATTACAATGTTGAAAGGAATGATTGTGGTAACAAACACAATGGTGTTGCAATTATAATACATAAAAGCATTATTTATTCTAGAATTAACACCTATTTCGATAATTCCTTACAAAATGTATGTGTGAAAATAACAGTTAATAATAAAGATATATGTATAGTTAGTTTCTATAGTCCTTTAAACTCTAACCCAGTCTTCAGCAAAAACAATTTTGATACATTGGTTAAGTCTATTCCTAGTCCTTTCATATTTGCGGGCGATTTTAACGCTCATCACACTTGTTGGGGCTGTGGTTCCGACAGCCCGCGTGGTCGAAATATTCTAGAGGTTATTGAGGATAATAATTTGGTTCTCCTTAATGATGGGCAAGCAACGACTATCGGTTCTCCAACATGGCGACCCAATGCTTTGGATTTATCATTGGTATCTTCATCACTGGCTCTCAACTGTGACTGGTCTGTACATGATTGTCCTCTTGGTACTAGTTATCATATTCCTATAATCATAAAAGTAATGATTAGTCAACCCAACATTCACACTCAAGGAAATTGTTTTAATGCTGTACATTTGCCCATTTACCCAAATTACAAACTGGTGGATTGGCAAATGTATAGAAAACAAAGTTGATGTTTTATTAGTAGATTTTGTAATAGATGATACAACTCCTCTTGACTCATATCTCCTTTTTTGCAAAATTTTGCGCACTGCAGCTGCGAATTCTATTCCCAATTGTAATAGATCATATTTGTATGAGAACTCAAATATTACAACTCATTCATGTCAGAGAAACAATAGGAAAAGCCCTACACTTCCGTGGTGGAATCAAAAGTGTACACAGGCTGTATCAAATTTCAAAACTGCATATATATCTTTCAAGAATAATCCCACACAGGAAACTTATTTACAGTTCAAAAGGCTTAGAGCAGTTAAAAACTAACTTTTAAAAATAGAAAGGCGAAAAAGTTGGTTCTCTCTTTGTGAAACCTTTAATAGATGCACACCATTGTCTATCATATGGAAATTTATGCGAAAATTTAATAAAACCTATAATTTTAATAATCATGAAGATGACTTATGGGTATCTGATTTTTCAAAGAAATATACTCCGGACTCTGTACAATATAACTCAGAATTACTTTTTACCAATAACGTAAATACCAACAATAGCTTTCTCCTCAATCCTTTTACGATAAAAGAACTCATATCAGCCATCTCATCTCGTAGAGATTCTGCTTATGGTCTCGACGGAATGTCATATATTTTATTCAAAAAGCTCAGTGTTACAAGTTTAGAGATATTTTTACAAATCTTGAATCTTCTTTGGGATAATAACATAATACCACAAGACTGGAAAATGGATTGCCTTGTACCAATTTTAAAACCTGATAAGCCAAAGTTACACCCCGATTCTTATCGCCCTATAGCACTTACTTCTTGTGTTGGTAAATTATTTGAACAATTGCTTAAACATCGTTTAGAGTTCTATGTAGAAAAATATAATATATTACCTTCCAATCAATTTGGTTTTCGTAGAAATCGTTCTGCTAGAGAAAGCGCTTGCCAGTTACAGCTGGATATACAAAACTCTATATCCGCAAATGAAAACTTGGTCGGTGTATTCTTTGACATCGCAGGTGCTTTTAATAGTGTAAACATAGATATTCTATGCCTTGAGTTATTACAAATAGGGATTCCTGAAAAAATTATAAAGTGGATTAAAAATTTCTTAATGAACAGAGAAGTATTTACTAAATTTAATAGACACCTTTATGGTCCTAGACTTTCGTCAAAAGGAGTTTGTCAAGGGGGTATATTGTCGCCTTTAATATTCATATTGTATATCCGTAGACTAAATCTAATATTGGGCCCTTATGTTAAAAATTTACAATGACCCCAAAATTTTGTTGTTATTGTACAAATCGTTAGTTCGTAGTCATTTTGAATATGGTTTTATTGCTTTGCTGCAGATGCTAGAATTGTAAATAGTTTAGATGTTTTGCAAAACAAGTGTTTTATAGTATTATTACCGGGGCATTCAGAAGCACTCCCATAAATGCAATGCAAATAGAATGTAATGTCCCACCATTAAGTATTCGATTTAATTACTTGAAAGAAAGATTCATATTAAAACTTTTTAGTGTAACTAATAATAATCTTTTGGCCAACTTGTTGCATTCTGTTACTCAATTCTCCCCTAAACCAATTTATATTTTACAAGGTCTTCAAGAGTTCATGAGCTTTATTAAAAACATGAACATTTATCAATCAAAACACATTTTGCCTTGCTATGAAGGATCTTACATTAGTAAGTTTCCATCTATTGATATAATTTTAAATCAAAAAAGGACCTGCCCTCGAAAGAAGAAGTAATCAATATGCTTTTAAAATTTTCAGACCATAAATTTATATATACTGATGGCTCCAAAATGATAGGGCTGTGTCTTTTGCCATATATGAGCCCTCATCAAATATAGGCATCGGTAAAAATTGATAAAGCTGCTAGTATCTTCACAGCTGAAGCTGTCGCCATTTTCAGTGCTTTAAAACACATAAAAATTGTAATTCTGACCATACTAAATGGATAATAGTTAGTGATAGCAGGAGTGTATTAGAAAACCTTGCAAATAATCAATTTCATGCTAACACTAATTATGTCATTTATTTAATAAAAGAACTATGGGTCGAACTGTCCAAATTAGAAATAGTAGTTCGTTTTGTTTGGGTTCCTTCACATATTGGCGTCATAGGAAATGAAAGGGCAGATTACCTGGCCAAAAATTGTTGAGTTACAAGAATTAATTCCTAATTCCAATATTGATATGACTGTATCCATACCACACACAGACGCTGTTAGTTTCTTAAAACAGCGTATGTGTCAAGCATGGGGAGACATTCATATCAATACACACACCATGAAAATAAAGGAAACTGGTTTGCTAGTATGGATGTCCAAATAAACTCCACTCCTTGGTTTTGCAAGAAAAATAATTTTATCAATAGAAAATTTTATTCAATTATTTGTCGTATGCGTTTTGGTCATTATAGATTAAATTGTCATCTTCATCGTATTAAAATGGCTAATTCTCCCTATTGCGAATATTGTCAATCACAAAAAATTCAATCACTACATCACATTTTCTTCGAATGTTCATCTTTCAACATTCAGCGCCTTGTGTTGGCGGATGAGCTTTAAAAATCTATAAGAAGCCTAACCGGGTCCCGCAATGTTTAAAAGAGTTGCTTAAGAATGCCTCAACTTATGTTTACTTGTATAAATTTATAAAAGACACTGTAAATGATATTTAGTTGTTTTTTGTTTGTTTCGTTGAAATTTCTATTACGTAGTAATATTGTAAATATTGTTATTAAGTCTTACTTGTTAACTATTTTACAGGATATTGGTTTCAGACATATATTATAAAATGTATTATAATCAGTTCTTTAAAGCTGAGTCTGACAGATAATATCTGCCATTGATTATATTTGAACTTAGAGGAAGTACTTACTCTAAGTTTTTGAAATTTTGAAGCACGCTCAATACATGGAGCAAAGAGCAAATAGTGGAATTGCAAATTCTATATCTCAATGAAGCTTTAAATTAAGAAGAGGATAGTAAAAACATATTTTACGGATAGTATGAAACATATTCACTGACATGACATGACTGAGGAAAATCGTACTGAATTGATATTTACTCTGGATTTGACAATTGGAAAATGGATTATACTTTACCTGGAATTGACTATACTTACGAAAACTACTAATTGGAATACTTACGAAAGACAATATATTAAGAATTTAAATTTGAAGAAAAGAAAATACGTAAGACTAGGCAGTATGGTCGTAAGACTATAGCCTGTCCTATAAGGACGAATTATAAAAAAAG
>NW_023595290.1:0-6946 GCF_014839805.1 Manduca sexta | reverse complement strand
CATATATAGATTTCACATAACACAAAAACTTACCTCTAATCAATAATAAATAAATATTGACAAATATTTTCACATACAAGTAAGCTACCACTGACCAAAAGAGACGGTGAGTCTCCTAAACAGAGGCGTCAAAAGCAATGAAGAATTCCATATTGCTCACAGCTTCCCCGGTGGCCCGAGCATCATAGATTAGCATCAAGTTACACTTGTCCAAACTCACGTCACGCCACTGTGCCCCACTGTGGACGTGCGCTTTTAAATTATGGCAGTAAAAAATGTATCACGTCCTTATTTTGTTCACTTAGGTGTTTTTGTGTACGGGACCCCGCAATCAACACTGGGAGAAAACTGCGATTGGCTTATAAGAATTCGCCGGTCTAGCGAATGCAGGGGCCTGGAAGAAAGTCGGGCATATCTGGGGAAGGCAACGGTGGGGGAAGGCAAAGGGACTCTCTTAGGGCGGAGGGGAGAAGACCAGGACATGTCTGTAAAGTCCTTATAGGCTTTTATGCCGTTTGTGCCTACAAACCACACTATATCCTGTGTGCCTAGAAAGCCAGCAAATGTCCCCACAGGTATGGGTGTGCATTCGTGGTTAAGACCAATCGCATAATAATTGCGTTACACCTCCTAGATTTAATGGTATGTCGAAGCTAGACCGTCGAGTCATGGATTCGATATCCATGACTCGACTATCGGTACTCGCCTCATAGTCTATCTTTTATCTGTAATAAAAGATGCTACACGCTGGTCTGGTCACGTCACGTCTGGTCATTGCAAACTCATCAGTGTTTGAGACTGCAAACACCTGGGAAGTATAATCACTGCCAACAATGAATTAACAAACCCAACAATAGCGTAATGTGACAGGTCGGGTGCGCTTGCGCCGACCGCACTGCACACAGCCACTGATACGCGACGGACAAAACTGTAATCTGACACGACAAAGTTTGACGCGCAGCCCAATTGACGTCGCACGCATCGTTTCATCAAGAATTTCATATGATTCACACGCTTAATTTTTATTAATCTGGTTTTATTTTGTTGTCCTTGTCTTTAAAAACTGAGTGGTAGAGACAAAATATTGGTGAGTTTAATCCATACAATTGCAGTAGTGTACTGGCTGGTACGTTTTTCTTAATATAATGTTTTGTTTCAAAGAAATGTCAGTTTGTAAATAAATGGATTCCGAAGTACAAACTCAGAATATTATTTCCATGTTTTCTGGAATTCTACAGTGGCGACGAGGAAAATTGAGAACATATTGTATGTAAGTTATCTCGGAGGAAGGGTATAGCGTGTTAAAATGTCGATTGAAAGGTATCAAAATTCGACGTACAAAATGGTACGTGGTCAACATATATAGACCGACTGGAAATGTATTTCAAAGTAAATAATGTGAAAGAAGACATGAGGTTACCAACTTTAATTGCTGTAATGGGCGAAGAGGCCTATGAACTATTAGTCAATTTATCCAGTCCGAAAAACCCTCAGAATCCGAGTACGAAAAGTGGTGGAGCAGATGCGGAATCATCTGCAACCCACACCATCGCCTCTAGCGGAGCGCTATAAATTTAGGCAGAGGAGACAAGAAAGCCAAGAAACTGTTGCCGTTTACGTGGCGGAATTAAAAAATGTCACGTTATTGTGAATTTCGAGCAAATTTGAACGAAAATTTAAGAGATCAATTTGTCTGTGGGATTAAAAGCGAGGTGATTCGGCAGCGTCTATTTGCCGAAAACGGTATTCTGTCTTTCCGGAAGCTGTGATGTTGGCGAGCTCATTAGAAGCGGCGGAGAGAGATGCGGCGGCTGTGATGGTTCTGAGTGCGGAAGTGACGGAATCACCGACGACTGCAGAGGGAAAAGTGCACTTACTCGCGTCGCATGAGCGTGCAAAGAAGGCTCGTGGCGGTCTGTTTGTTCACGGAAATAGCGGATCGCGGACAGGGCACAGAGTCCGCAGCACAGGTTGTGGCCGATGCGGTTCTATAGATCATGGTAATGTAGACTGTAGGTACCGCGACTTCGTATGCGGAAGATGCGGAATTGTTGGTCACTTACGGCGAATGTGCCGATTTGTCGCAGCATCGAAGACTCGAGCAAGTGTAATACCAGCGGTGGCAAGATCTCAGGGTCGCACAGGAATACACCACGGCCAAGCCAATCAACGGGAAAATGCCGAAGAGCAGTCGGATGTAGAAGAGAACCTTCACCAGTTATGTTTAAATAATTATAAGGCGGTGAGTTTGCCCATATCCATTGATGGTTGTACTATACAAATGGAAGTAGACACGGGTTCAGCTGTGTCATGCATTAGTAAGAGCACATATGATGCGTATTTTAATCATCTAAAACTGAAGCCGCACAAGATAGTTTTTAATTTTTATAATGGTGTAAGTATAAAACCCATAGGGGTTATTAATCCGCTAGTACGTTACAGGGAACAAACTAAACGATTAGAGTTGTTTGTAGTAAAAGGAGGTACTACCTCACTCTTAGGAAGGCAGTGGTTAACTGAGCTACATATCAAAATACCACTATTTACCAATATGAATGTAAACCATTGTAATGTTGATCGGACTCATTTTAATAAAGAAATAAACTTATTATTTGACAGATATAACAAGCTGTTTGATGGACGTTTGGGCCGATTCACTGGCTGTAAGGCGACGTTGAAATTACGGGAATCGGCGGTTCCGGTGTTCCATCGTGCGCGGCCACTGCCTTACGCACTGCGCGACCGTGTTGACGCAGAGTTAGACAGAATGCTGCGCGATGGAATAATCGAGCCAGTCGATTGTTCCGACTGGGCGTCTCCCTGGTACCGGTAAATAAAGCGGATGGCTCTCTGAGAATCTGTGCGGATTATAAGGCTACTGTTAATCCTATGCTATATGTAGATAGGTTTCCGTTACCGAGAATTGATGACTTATTGGTGCGCCTAGGCGGGGCTAAATATTTTCTAAGATAGATTTATCCCAGGCCTATAACCAGATAGAGTTAGATGAAACAAAAAATATACTGTGATAAATACTCATCGCGGCTTATTTCAGTATAATAGATTAGTTTATGGTCTAGCGTCTAGTGCGGGCATTTTTCAGCGCATAATGTGTGAATTAGTAAAGGGAATTCCTAATGTAGAGGTATTTTTAGACGATGTGATAATAGGAGGTAGCAATAAGGAGGAGCATTTGGCCGCTTTAGAAGCAGTGCTTGAGAGACTTTATATTAAAGGAATGAAATTGAAAACCGAAAAATGTGTTTTCTTAGTTGATGAAGTAAAGTATTTAGGATACGTTTTACATAAGGACGGCATTAAAACCGACCCAGCGAAATTGGAGGCGATTGATAAAATACCTAGACCGAGTAATGTTACGGAGTTGCGATCTTTTATAGGACTAATTAACTTTTACGCGAGATTCGTAAAGAATATGAGCACTATATTAGTACCGCTCTACGAATTATTCAAAAAGGGCAAGGTTTGGGTTTGGTCGGCCGAATGTGAACGTTCTTTTAGTAAAATTAAGCAGTTAATGATGAGTACAGAGGTTTTAGCGCATTACGACCCAAATAAGCCTCTTATTCTGACTTGTGATGCGAGTGCGCGTGGAGTTGGAGCGGTGCTATCGCAACCGGCGGCAAGCGGAACGGGAGAGCGCCCGATAGCTTATGTATCGCGCACTCTTACCGACGCGGAAAAGAATTACTCTCAAATACATCGTGAAGCGTTGGCAATAATATTCGGGGTCAAAAAGTTTCACCAGTATTTGTATGGGCGTCATTTTCTCTTGAGAACGGACCATAAGCCGTTGGTATCGATCTTCGGCCCTCATAAAGGAATTCCAACGATGGTAGCTAGTCGTATGCAAAGGTGGGCTATCATTTTATCTGCTTATGATTTTGAAATAGAGTATGTTAGGTCGGAGAGAAATGGTGCCGACGGGTTGTCGCGTTTACCGATAAATAGTAAGCAAGATGTCACTGTGCCGGAACAAACTTATTTGCATTTTGTTCAACAGGCTTTATTGTTAGATTATAAAGAGTTAAAACTACAGACTAGTAAGGATCCGGTTTTATCGAGGATATTGAGTTTTTTGCGCGATGGTTGGCCAAGAGACTGTGATATCGAAGAGTTTAGACCTTATTTTAATCGGAAAGATGAACTCTATGAAGAATTGAGTTGCGTGTTGTGGGGGCATAGATTATTGATTCCGGTGAAGTGTAGGGAAAAGTTTTGAGGATGCTCCATGAGCCCCATATGGGTATAGTTAAATCCAAGGCTATGGCTCGTAGTTACGTATGGTGGCCCGGACTTGATGAAGAAATAGAGCGCATGTGTCGTAGTTGTGAGATATGTGCTGCTCAGGCGGATGCTCCGCCGCGGCAAACTCCGAGTATGTGGCCGTGGCCGAATCATCCATGGACCAGGCTGCATTTAGATTTCATGGGGCCCGTATTTGGGAAAACATACTTGATCGTAGTGGACGCTACATCTAAATGGACGGAACTTTTCCATATGAGTAATACAACAGGACCGAAGGTCATAGATAAGTTATGTGAACTTTTTAGCAGATGGGGGCCTACCTAAGCAGATCGTTACGGATAATGGGCCCCAGTTTACGTGCAATGAGTTTGGTAGTTTCCTTAAATCTAATGGTATAGATCACGTTTTTCGGCGCCATATCATCCTTCCTCAAACGGTCTCGCGGAAAATGCAGTGCGATCCTTAAAGAGGGTTATTAAGAAAGCAGTGCAGGCTAAGGAAGAAGTTGATAAAGCACTTTATACTTATCTTTTACACTATAGAAATACTGCGCATTCGACTACGGGAGAAAGCCCTGCAATGTTAATGTTAGGTAGACGGTTACGGACGAAGTTAGACGTTTTAAGGCCAGACAGGGAGAATTTTGTAAGGAAAGCTCAGCAACGGCAAAGTGGAGCTAGAAAAGGGGTACACAGATCTTTCGATCAGGGTGAAGAGGTATGGTACCGTCAGTATTTGAGTGGAGACAAATGGGTCTCAGGCAAAATTCAGAGATGTTTAGGGAATACTGATTACGAGATTGTAGGCAGCCGGGGAGAGTTAGTTCACAGGCATATAGACCAAATTAAAAGGAAGTTTCATAAAAATGAATACCAAATTAGGAAGGAGAACGCTAGTTTATCCCTAGCGATTCCAATGAAAAGGGTGTCTCAACTTCCTAATGCAGGATTAAGGTCAGCACTAGGTTCAGAGCCAGCCACTTTATCATCGGTGCAGGGGCAGAGAGTGTGCGATTCCGCAATTCATACTCCGGTCAGTAGACCGATCGCGACGCGGTCTCCGTTAGTGGAACTTCAGGGTAGTGCCACCCCGGTATCACCTGAATTTCAGGACGCCTTACCGTATGAGCCAACGACTCCACGTCCCAGGCAACGCCCTATTAGGCAGTGTAGATTAACAAACGTTCCTGATTATAGAATGTGAGGTATTATCATTTTAAGTTGTAGAGTTGAGTGTTTTGTTAATTTAGTATGGAGGAGTGTAGTGTACTGGCTGGTACGTTTTTCTTAATATAATGTCTTGTTTCAAAGAAATGTCAGTTTGTAAATAAATGGATTCCGAAGTACAAACTCAGAATATTATTTCCATGTTTCTGGAATTCTACACAATTTTTATCACGCTTTGTGTAATTCAAATTACATGTTAACTTACCCTATTGGGAGAAACCGTGGAAGTTATAAGGAAATGGCTTTTTAATTTAATATATATTATGGGTAACACCGCTTTGTTTATTCATAAAAAAAGCGACAGTATGCCACGTATTACACGAACTGTGACCGAAGATTTATTATCCCATAAATACTTTACCAGCCTCCGCTAAACTTTTAAAGTGTTATAAATATCTTTTATCGGCCAAGTTTTTCTTTAGATGGTGTTTGGTTAACTTTAATTTATTCCGTAAAAGATAAAAACAGCCGCGTCTTCCTTAATTCTACCAACATTAATGTATTCATCCATCTAACCAGTTCATTCTAGAACTTTTAGTTCTTTAGAAAGATTTCATAAACTTAACAACCATGTTGTGGTTATTGTGTTAGTAAGTTAGCAGAAGACCTAACAACCCGTAACAATAATATTCCTTCGTTTCTTTTAGAAGGGGTTTTCCCTAAACATATTATGATGATCGTTATCTTTGTAATCTTGACAAATTATCTACTGAAATCCAAATTGAAAAAAAATATGTATACCTCTGCCTATCCCTTCGTAGATAAAGGTGTGAACTCATGCAGCTACTTATTTTACCCACATATTCCGCTATCACATCTTAGTGCCTCCATTTAAGATGAGCGAATCCAACACCGCTCGATATCAATGTATCGGGTTGCCTAACTCGTCCTCTTTAATAAAATGAAATATACACTACAGTATTTAATTTCTAGATCATTTAGAACTAGTTACTGCGTGTTGGTTTCGTTATATTTTTGTCGATAAATGCATGCGACCGTAAAAACTCGTTTAATACGATATTCATTACAGTTTGGATTGCTTCGGTAGTATGGTTATATTGTGTGCGCGATACGACACCGCTTTAAGCCGGGAAGAGTAAATTTGTTTTTTTTTACTCAGAATCAGTCCGGAGTCTGTAATTTGTGGCCGATATGACGCAGTAGACTAGGGTCTAGGTAGTCACGTCCCCTAACCTATCAAGGGATGGAACACACATGACGGAAAGTTGAGTTCCGTGGTTGTATCATCTATCCCTTTATAAGGATAAAAGCGTGATGTGTGTCTGTTTTATTTGTTCCATTACAGTCTATATAGCTGATTGCAATGATTCCGCTGTGAAATCCAGAGGTCGAGGGTTAGATCCGGGTGGAGTGTTAGTGTGATCCATAAGTTTGTTTCCAACCTTAATTTCGTGGAAAAGTAATGCGAAGAAACTGCATATTATTTGCGTATA
>NW_023595289.1:0-12679 GCF_014839805.1 Manduca sexta | reverse complement strand
CGTCTTGTGCCTTGTGTTACTTTTGATTCTGATGTTGCTCTCTTCAGGAGGAAGCGGTGTTGGAGGTGTTGAAGCTTGGTGAGGAGGGTCGGTCGCCGGCCGTCGCCGAGAGCGCGCTGCTCGCCGGCGCCGCCGCCGCGCGCCTGCAGTGCGGCCGTGTCCGACGCCGCGCGGGACTCGCTCGCCAAGAGCCTGGCGCGCTGCAAGGTGCCGCTCTCACACTATCCACTCACCACGCACCACTCACCACCGATATACTAATACTCCTTATTGAAACTTTTATTAAAAAGAAACGCAAACAAGATGGATACATTATCTTAAATTTATGGTGTACAATCGCCAACGTTACGAATGATCTCTTTTAGACAATATTCATAGCTTTATTGTATTGTTAATGATATCTCTTGATTTTTTTATTTAAAAATAATTTTGATGTGTTCGTACGCAGAACGATGAAAGTCGAAAGGTGCGGTTAATCGCTCTGGGTAATTTGCGGCGCGCCGACACTGCCGAACTGTTGCTGCAGCACGCGACGCGCGCGGACGCGACCGCCCCAGTGCGACTCGCGGCGCTCGACGCGCTGGCCGCCGCGCCGCGCGCCGCGCTCTCGCTCGAGCGGCTCGAGCGGCTCGGCGACCTCGCGCTCGACGACCGCGCGCCGCTCGAGGTGCGCGCCGCCGCGCTCGACCTGCACGTCACGCGCCTCGCGCCCGCGCCCTTGCCGCTCGTGCGAGTGGCGCGAGCGCTGCACCGCGCCGGCCCGCACGAGCTGCGACGCTTGTTCTGGCAACGGCTGTACGCACTCGCCGATGAATACGCCTCCGTGCGCGATATCATCCCGAGGTTGGACCGTGAATTGCTCGGTTGGAACGGACAGGCGCACGCGGGTACGGTCACGGATGTGGAAAATGCGCTATTATGATTGATGTAGCCGATGACGCTCGTCTTCGTGTGCAGGAACATCGTCGGTGTTGGTGCGCGAGCCGGGATGGACGATGGGCGGGTGGCGTGCGGCACTGGAGTCGGTGCAAGTGGCGCGCGCGGGGCTACTGCGGCGCGGCGCCGTGGTGCTGCGCGCGCAGGCGGAGAGCGCGCGCGCGAGTGCGGCACAGGGTGCGTCGGGCGCGGACGCCGCGTACGCCGCGCTCGAGGCGCTCGCCGGGCGCGACGCGCTCGCCGCGCTCGACCTGTTGTCGGTGAGCATGCATTTTCGCAAACTGTACGCCGACACTGTCGCTTGACCTCATCGATTGTACGATTCACAGGTAGAGGTGTGGACGCGCGGACTGGAAGCCATCGCGGGTGGCGGCGATAATGACGCCGAACCGGAGGATACAGCGGGAGGTCTCGCGTTGGCGGTCGCCGGTACGCGTATGCGTGACATCTCACTGTTTAATGGGCAGGTACACAAAGGGAAAACGTTGTAATTTAATTGGGTTTCTACGTGAATGTCAGTCATAAAATTTTTACAATTACAATCTTGATAATATCAATTAAATATATTTGTTACAGGCTGAGTTAGTAGGGCACGTGTGGGCCGGCACGGCAAGTTCTCCGACGCCCGCGTTGCGTGCTTTGGTTCCGGCGCGTGCAGTGGAGGGCCAAGCGCCTCTCATGCTGGGCGCGGTGCTGCAATACCGGTGGCGCGGCGCGCTGGCGTTGGCGCTGGACGCGCACGCGCAGGTGTCACTGTGGTGGCGCACGGCGCGCTGTGAGCTCGAGCTGCGAGCTGCCGCCGCTGCACTCGAGGAGGCCGCGCTGCACACCGCCTGGGGCCGCGTGCACGCGCACGCGTTGCAGGAGACCGAGCCCACGCTGCGCATCGCCGCCGATCTCGACTTCTACGACAAGATCGCGCTGTGCGTGCGCGCCTCCACAGAAGAGCACGAATTGAGGTGAGTAGTGGTGAGTGAGTCTCGGCCGCGGTGAGGCACACGGTATCAGCGAGACGTGACGCGTGTGGTGTGTGCAGGAGCAACGTGACGCTGTGGAGCTCTGCGGGCGCGCGGCGGGCGCGTGCGGCGCGAGCGCGGCTGGGCGGTGCGCCGGAGCCGCACGCTGTCGCTCGGCGCGCTGTCGGACCGCGCGTGCGGCGCGCTGCGCACGGCCGACGCGCCCGCCGACACCGACACCGACGCGACCTGAGGCCACCACGAAACTTCACATTCATTCGCAACTTTACGTCTATGATCTGATTGCTGTAAATTATATTATTATGCTATTTTTGTTACATCATTTTATAATAAATAAAACGTAATATACCCACTTTATTATTGTCATTCATTAATAACTACGTGTCCAGGCAACCGATCTGTTCTGCAATAGAGTTAATGTAATTAAAGCATTTATCACGTTTGAGTAATCCCATATAAAATTCCTGCTCTAAGGCTCTTTCGCGAGCAGACGGAACTAGATTTACGAATAATAAGTCAAAAAACAATACGGAATATGCGTGTGATTCAAATATAAATTATTATTGTTTTTACTGCCTTTCAATAAAATAAAAAGACACATTTAATTTAAGACTCCAAAATTGGTATCCAATATATACTTGATATGTGAAATTATTTTTTGGTTTTGAGTGGTTTTTGAAGGCGGTTTAATTTTTTGTTAAAATTATTTTTATTTTTTGCTTTTTTGTGTTAGTAAAAAATAGACCGTCTCAACGGCATAGTCATGTTTCGCTCACGATACGACTATCGCGCTAAGGAGTTACACCTCTGAGTACCACTGAAAAGGGAAAAAGGTGTGATGCTATATACATATATGTATGTATGTAAGAAGTAGAGTCAATTAAACCCAACCCAAAAACACAACTGATATGTTTCACACACAGTACGACTATCGCGATGAAATGTTACGCCTCTGCCTACCCCTGACACGGGGAAAAGGTGTTATGCTATATGTATAAGTATGTGAGAAGTACACTCAACCAAACTCAATGCAAAAACATAACTAAAAACGTCACAGGAAAGCTAAATTAGCGATTTCGTTTTCTTGGACGACATAATTATTCTAGTTTTTTTAGTTTTAAAACCAAACTACCGAAGCGAAGTTGAAAAAAATTTTATGGGACCAATCTGGAGAGAAATACTTTCGAATAAAAAAAGAAATTTCCAAATCGGTTCATAAATGAGCGAGTTCTGAGGTAACAAACATACAAAAAAAAATCCACGTCGAATTGATAACCTCCTTTTTTTTTAAGTCGGCTAATAAATATATTAATGAATAAGAATACTCTTATTGTTTGCCATTCATAGATCTATGATTTCTTCGAAATATTTCATCTAAGTTAAATGGGTCGTTCTGACATTTCGATAAAATTGTCAGTATTTATGAGTATTTCATAATTATTTTTTTATTTTGTATTCATAGAATAAGATATATAACCAGAAAAATTATCTGATAAAGGCACCTTCTTTCACCAAAAAAATATTTTTAAGCGACAGAAAATAATGAATACGTGGAAGGCAATGAAAACTATCTGGAGAGGAATGAACTATGCAAGGAGCGAAATTATATTTGCCAGGAAGGTAACTTAAGCGTCACAGGTAGAGGGGAGCAAATCACTGGGAAAATAACCCTATATAATCCAGTAACATAATCCAGTACATACTTTACCATAGTACCGAAGTTCATTCAAATTCGTACAGCTGTTTCTGCGTTTACTCTGTGCAAACATTCAAACATTTTCACAAACTTTCGCATTTACAGCATTAGTAAGATTTTAATGCAATTATGACGGAATGAACATGATACACTAAATATGCATGACTTCGAAACTTACAGCATTCAATTATTATTGTTATACTCAAATTACTCTTTCAGGAAAGTGTTATAGTTTTATGTTTGTTAAAAAATTAAGATTATAAGCATAGACAAAACATATAGCGCCTTTTACGAAAATCACGTAATTAGGCCAAGTCCCTTGAATCGTGTAATACAAGGTCCTTACATATGAAATTTGTGTTTTGTATGTAAGAAATTGTTTTTTTGTTTTTGTAAAATATAATTAATTAATCAGAGTATATATTGTTATCTATCTATGTTTATAATACTAGATATAAACTAAACGAGTATTAAAATTCTACGAAATACACAAAGAGAGATAACTGTAATATAATAATATTCTTTTTGTTTACATTATACATATTGAAATTCCATTTAGATTTGATAATTAGTCTTTCTTTTCCAAACACAATCATTACCAACCAGGTCATTTTTACGTGAAATGTATATGTATTGGAGAGAAATTAGGCTAAAATTTATGAACATTAATGTAATACAGTGCCATAGTAGCGTTAAATATTAGATAACTAAGAAAGCTTAAATAAAATTGCATACCTTTAAAATCACTGGATGGCAATGACAGCTGAACGTTAGCAAAGTCTTCTTGACTGCACAAGATTGTAAGTAATTTTTTAAGTATACAGGGTCATTTCGACATTGCGTTACTAAATGAAACCACAGGTTCATGGTGACCTCTGCTAACACCGTGCAAAAAATTATTCATAAGTAACGAATACTTACGTCAATAATCCCGATTTTAGATTTATGGTTTTGATCACGCTGTCTCTTAGCGCGCTTAACTGAAGTGAATGAACTACGTCACAGCTGATGATATTATTACCGAACCTATAGGGTTCAGAAGGTCAGCTCACAAATGAACTCCCAATACGTTCACTGACTTGGTTGCAGCAGTTCATTGAGTCAATAATTAATTACTACAAAAATATTTCGTTAATTATAAACGTTATTTTCGTTAATAAAATAGTTTTCTTACCAAAAAAGTTACCTACATAATTACTAAAGTTACAAGATTTAAATCTATTGGTATCGTATTTTTTAGATTCTACATGATATTCCGACATTTATTTTAATTCCAATATTAATATTTCGGTTTGTCATGATACCTAAAAGAAGACTACGTAGACATTACCGAACGTCATATTATGCTTTCTGTACCATTTCTTTGCTAGATAGGTTCACTATGGCAATGCGTCCGAGTCTTTGACCGAGTCCGAAGAGCGCGCGATTATTCAATACAATAGTCGTACTCTTTCTCGCCTAAACTCGCAGTGTTGTCAGTATAAACTTTTTTACCAAAAAGCTTGCTAAAACGACACAGTATTTAAAAAAATCTGATATTAGATTTTTTTTAGTACATGATGTTCTAACAGATTTAACACACAATTGTATTACAAAATAAAATAAGTAATGATTTATGATGAAATGATTAATGAAAAGTCTACCAAATTAAAATAATACACAGCAATATTTTAGTATTTTTGAAACATTATTTTAAGTAATAAAGTATAATAGAGATTTTGGATTCCAGTCATTCATTTTCAATAGGCATACAGGGTATAAAATAAACAAGATATTGCACAATACGGTAATAATAAAAGTTTGGTAACACTGCGAGGGCACGTGTTAGTTGTAAAACTCTGGCTCGTCAAATATCGTGTACCTCCAGACTAGTGTTGCCAGGGTCAATTTGTTTAAAATCAAGAAGGTAAAAATCGAGATTTAGTGTTATGGATCGGGACATAAAAAAGCAAGTATTTTTTTAAAATTTAAGTTTTATGTATTTCGTTTTACAAAAAATATCACTGCAAGTCATGCTAAAGTTGCGTTTTAAATTGGATTTCTGTTTTAACATCAAAGCACAGATCGCCGGGTAGTCGCATCTCTAAGCAAGAGAATAAAACAAAACTGTACGTTCAGCGCTAGTGAGATGATACGTGCTATTTTGATTGCATCGTCGCACTCAACACAGTGATGAATGCGTAGTTTATTTTTTCATAATACTTAATGGTTTTAATAATTTTATTGCTGCAAAACGGGTCACGTCCCCAGAACTCTGAAAATCGGGACGTCCCGCGCAAATCCGGACATCAGGCAACACTACTTGACCCTTGCCGCTACTTTGGAATTCGCTAAACTCGTGTGTCGCGTGTTGGTCGGTCAGGCACAAAGAAATTTAAAGTGGTCCCCTAAATACGACCTTAACTCGTATAAAATTGAGTCTATTTTTAGAAATATTTTTTGTCATTTTGAATATTTTACAATCGCGAAGTTGCATCGTTGACGCGTACGCGAAACTGAACTAATCACTATCTATTGATTATGTTTCTATCGGAGGCTGTCATTACGATTTTAATGTGGATTTATGAATTTGCGATAGGTACTGAATGGAAAAATCCAATATTATTTTGTCCGACCCGGGATTCGATCCCGTGACCTTAGCAAAGCATCCGTACAACAACTGCGGCACCGAGGCAGTTACAAATTAACTGTATTAAAAATACTTTGAAGTATGAAACAACTTTTAAAGGAACAAGCAATCTACAAATCTTCATTAGGTATTGGTAAACGCATTTACTATTTTGAAAACATGTTAAGATACCTATTGGGACGCCGCGCCGCGCCTTGACGTATCCCGTCGCTCGACATTTTTACCTCAAACTATCACATTACCTAATTATTATCAAGATTGTAACTTCGTTATTAATTGTTCGTGTGAATTGCCAGACTTGCAGAATGATATTTTATTGTTATGAGTGTTATAATCTAACCGTTAAACGTATTTATTATACCTACTTATCTACTAAAATGGATGAACTACCGACATTAGAATGTGTGTTTTGATTTAAAAGATTGAAACCACTTTAAAATTACAAAAATCATGTGTTTTGTGTACCTAACTTATGCAGTTGTGGTTGTTTGATTAATGTCGTTTACTTATGATGATAGTTTGAGCATAGAAAATATTGTTCTAATGAAATGTGATGATTAGTGCGTGATGTTTATGTTGGCGTTGGATGTCCACCTGCAAGGTGGACAGACGACTTGATAAACGTCGCGGGAACACATTGGATGCAGGCAGCTTTCGACAGGTCCGTCTGGAAATCTTTAGGGGAGGCCTATGTTCAACAGTGGACTTTATGTGGCTGATGATGATAATGATGTTTAGGTATGTGTCTTTCTGTAACGTCGGCGTAGCGTCGTCGCTGCTGGTCTAATTGTTGATTGAGTGATGTGGCACGACACAAAACCCTAGGTAGTTAAAGCGCCGACATCAGCTGTTCGGTTGCGGCGCGGCGCGCGCGATGCGACGAACTACCCTTGCGCTCCGAGTGTGCATCACTTGTTCGTGTGCGTGTCGCGTGAGCATAATATTATCAATGACTGTGTGCGATGTTGCCGCTCCGACGAATTCTAGTATAGTAGTAGTGGCTAAAGGGTGTGTAAAAATAAAATGACTATTTGAATATTTATTTTGTTTGAAAATTTTACTTTTTTGTTTTTGACCTTAGGTTAGAGTAACTTATAGTAAACTGCTTCTTTCAAGATGACTTTCTCGCAGTTAAATTTAAGTCTAGGGTCACAAAATGACCCTGTATAATATCAACCCTGTCTTATATACTGTCCCACTGTTGGGCTCGGGTCTCCTCTACTACTGAGAGGGATTAAGGCCATAGTCCACCACGCTGGCCTAGTGCGGATTGGTAGACTTCACGATGTTTTCCTTACCCGTTAAAGCACGCGATAATTCACAAAGAATCCACACATAATTTTTAGAAAAGTCAGAGATGTGTGCCCTTGGGTTTTGAACCTGCGGACATTCGTCTCAGCAGTCCGTTCTACTACCAACTAGGCTATCGCCGCTATTTTGCAAACTGTGCTAAATACAGTGTAGTCCGTTTAATACGACTTCGTATATAACAACCATCCGTTTTGAGCGACGTTACTATAGGCATATGTTTGGTTTTAATACTGAATCACTTTGAAAGTGCATCCGTCTATTATGACTCCGCTTATAACGGTCGACTGCTTTTAACGACTTAATTCCACACAATTGTCCGGTTATAACGACGTGAGTTGACGTGTTAACAAACAAATTGAATTGAAAATGTTAATAAAACCACTATGACGGATCACTGTTATTTAATTTGATATCTTAAACATAAACTTAAAGAACTACATTATTGTGGCTGCTCGCCGGCAGCCCGTGACAGGAAGAAGGAAGTGGAGGCGTGTTGCCACAAAACAAATTAAATTACATATAAACAAATGTTACCCTAAACAAATATAAATGTACCCATTCAACATGCCTCCTTACATTTATATTTTTAACTAAATCATATCATACACTACTCATATCAAGACAATAGCTCTATAAACATTACCTTCAGTATAACATATTAATTGTAACTTATTTTTTTTTATTTTTTTTTTTTTTTTTTTTTTTTTTTTTTTTTTTTTTTATATTACAATTATCATCTTTTAATTAAACAATTTAAACCAATATTTATCTCAACATAATATCCATCTGAAAGATAAATTACTTTTACAACAACTTTAACATATCTCTAAATTTATTAAATTTATTACTTCCCAATGGTTTTGTTAAAATGTCAGCTATATTTTGATCAGATGCAATTTTTATAACATCAATTAAACCAATTTTAACACTTTCATGAACAAAATGATAATGAACTTCAATATGTTTTGAATGTTTGTGAAATTTCCGTATTTAGCAATAATTTGAGCTCCAATATTATCTTCATATATTTTTTACCGGTTTACAATCTTTCTGACAAATCTCATTAATTAAACAAACTATAAATTTAATTTCAGTAACAGCTTCTGACAGCGCAATGTATTCAGCAAATGTAGATGACTTTGTTACACAATTTTGTTTCTTTGATTTCCAAAATATTACATTCCCAAACAGTCTAATTACAAATCCTGTTGTTGATTTCCTACTGACAATATCTCCTGCAAAATCTGCATCTACATAACAATCTAACATATCAGAATTTATATTCATGTTATAAATTAATTTTATATGTTTTGTTAAGTAAAGATATTTAAGTACTCGCAAAGCATATTTAAAATGTGTCTCATTATAGCAATTTTGGAATCTACTCAAATAATTAACACTGAACGATATATCTGGTCTTGTACCTGAACTAATATATAAAAGTGCTCCAATTAAATTTCTATATTTTACATTCTCATTTATATTACAGTTTTCTAGTTTAAGATTTACTTCCATTGGTGTAGTATATAACTTTGTATTTATTATATTATAACGCTTAGCTAATGATTCTATATATGATTCCTGACTCAGTGTCATGGTCTTATTCTTTTATAATCATAATCAATATGTATTCCAATGTATTCTTTAACTTTACCCATATCCTTCATAGTAAATTTACTTAACAGTTTGTTTTAATATTACTCATTACCTTTTCATCTTTACAACATATTAACAAATCATCAACATATAACAAAATGTATACACTCACATTAGTATCCAATTTAAAATATAAACAAAAGTCATATTTACTTCTCTGAAATCCAAGACTAGTTAAAACTTATTGACACATTCATACCAAGCCCGAGGGCTTTCTTTTAAACCATATAATGTTTTATTTAATTTATAAACTCTATCAGTGCCATCATCATAACCAATTGGCTGGTTTACATAAACTTCAGATAAAATTTTACCATTTAAAAAAGCAGTTTCAACATCCATCTGATGTATATTAAGATTATTTTGACAACAATA
Source organism: Manduca sexta (assembly GCF_014839805.1). Taxonomy (NCBI): domain Eukaryota; kingdom Metazoa; phylum Arthropoda; class Insecta; order Lepidoptera; family Sphingidae; genus Manduca; species Manduca sexta. The sequence continues at coordinate 3,099 of NW_023595289.1, read as the reverse complement.
AGACAATAACAATTTTAAAGTTTGCATTTTAGCAACGGGTGAATATATATCATCAATAAAATCTTTTTGTTGAAAACCTCTTACTACTAACCTAGCTTTAAATTTATTTTCGGCTTTCTTTCTGTATATCCATTTCACATCTAAAGGCTGTTTGTCTGCTGGTTTACTTACAAGTCTCCAGGTCTCATTTTTGCCAAACTGTTCATCTCACGATTCATAGCCTCAGTCCATTCTTTTGCTTCATCGCTAGTTATTGCCTCCTGAAAATTATCTGGAATCATAGCATCACAATAGTTAACAGTTATACAATAATAACCAAATTCTTCATCAAACCGAGTTGGTGGCTTGATTTTACGCCGATTTCTTGTTTCAATTACTTTATTATCATCATAACTTTCATTTGTTTCAGCATTCAAATCTTCATTCATTTTCTCATTATTTTCTTCTGCATTAGTCTCTTTCTTCTCTTCTATAATTTTCTCTTCCAATTTATTCGGCTGGCTATTACTTTTATCATTTTCTCTTCTCTATTATCATCGAGACCAATACACATTACATCATCTTCAATTATATCACAATGTCTTGCTACAACTATTCTATTGTTTATTAATACTCTATATCCAACATCTGTATAGCCCATTAGTATGCCAAGCTCGGCTTTCCTGTCCCATTTACATTTTCTCTTTTCCTCTGGTGTTCTAACAAATACTTTACTTCCATATATCCTTAAATTTTCAATGCTTGGCCTTTGTTTGAAAAATATCTCATAAGGCGTCTTCCTTTCTATAGTGCCATTTGTTAATGTTCTATTCTTTAAATAAGCTGCGGCCATAACCACTTCAGGCCAAAATCTTTTATGCACTTTTGCCTCTGCCAATAGACATCTTGACATATCCATTATTGATCTATTGAACCTCTCTGCTGTGCCATTTAATTCATGCACATATGGCGGACAAGATTTAATCATAATTCCCTTTGATCTTGCAAAGTCAAACACTCTTTTATTAATGTATTCCTTTCCATTATCACATCTCAATTCTTTAATATTTTTCCCAGTTAAATTTTGTATCTCATTAACATACTGCATTAAACAATTATATACTTTATCTTTTGACGGAATACAATAAACTTTTGCCAACTTACTATAGTCATCTATAAAACTTAAGAAATATTTTTCACCATTAAAACCTGTAGTTCTGTGTGGCCCATTTAAATCTGTGTGTACAATTTCTAATATATCCTGTGCTCGTTTTCTATTATTTTTAAATGGCAAGTTATGCATTTTATTTTCAATACATATAGCACATTTCATGTACTTACATTCAATCTCCTTTGGTAATCCTTTCAATAATTCACTTGTACACATAGTATTCAAATTGTTAAAGTTTATATGACCAAGCATCCTATGTAATTTCTCCTTCACTGTCATACTTGATTTCTTCACTAAATTAGCATGTAATGTACTTGCATTTATATAACCTTTAATTTATACAGTCTATCTTCTTTCACTGCTATAGCTATAATAGTTCCATAGACGTTATATATTTTTTGATTGTCGTCCCCTGGAAACAATTTTATGATTGTCTGTAATCTTTGAATAGCTCAATAAATTTGCTTTCATCTCTTTGACATAGAAAACATTGTTCAAAACAACTTCAGACTTTTTTCCATAGACCATAAAATAAGTTTGTATTTTTCCGACCTTTGTAGCTTCTAATATTCTTCCATCACCAACTTTTACTTTAATAGGTTGTTGTAATATTTCACATGAATGATAGTACTCATCAGTATTAATTATATGATCTGTACAACCACTATCTAATAACCAAGTTAAGTGGCCAGACTGCTCAATATTATATATTTTACTTGAAGTTGAAACATTATTATTCTCAATAGTTGCAAGGAAATTATTACCACCACTCTCATTACTGGATTTATTATTATAAGTCCTTCCTCTAATATTTCTTGAATTATAATATGATCCACGTTGATGTCCACGATTATTATTAAATCTAATAAATCCATTTCCTCTACCACTGTTAACATTTCTGTGTCGACAATCTCTTTGCATGTGGCCAGGTTTTCCACAGGTAAAACATTTAAAGTTTTATTAGGTGATGCAGAACTACTAGTGTGAGCTTTAAAAACATTTGAGTTGTCGCGTGATGGTTCATTACATTTTTCAGGTTCTTTATCCAATGATTTTAACATAATTTTACTTTTCAAATAATCTACAGTTCTGTCTTTTTCTGGTAAAACGTCTATTAGATCTCCAATATGACTGTAATTACGAGGTAAGGCCTTTAACATATAATTTAATTTTTCTTGTTCACTTTACCGTCGCGCCGGCTTGTTTTAACTGATTTATTGATTTCTCAAAGTCGTCAAAAAATACACTTACTTGCGAATAGTTCGATAATTTTATTGCTTCTACATTGTTGCGACATATAATCTGTAGTGCCGATGATTTCTGCAGGTACATTTCATCAAATTTTGCCAATATTTTGCATGCGGAATCTAAGTCGCATATATATTCGAGTTGCTTGCTTATTGCACTATAAATGTAGTTCGTTGCCTGGATATCCATCTCTTCCCACTTTGCAACATCATCCGAATCTCATTTTTTGATTCGTATGGCAGCTTCTTTACATTTCTTAAACTCCAAAACTTAAGTATACGTATTTTCCAGCTACTATAATCCGATCCGTCGAATATTGGAATAACTGCGTCATTGCATTTAGTAAACGCCATTTTTGCTTATTGCATATATAGCACGTTTCCACTTTATTTGCGAAAATATCTTCTTTTCTTTGTATTTGCAGGCAACCACGCTCTGCTACCATGTTAATAAAACCACTATGACGGATCACTGTTATTTAATTTGGTATCTTAAACATAAACTTAAAGAACTACATTATTGTGGCTGCTCGCCGGCAGCCGTGACAGGAAGAAGGAAGTGGAGGCGTGTTGCCACAAAACAAATTAAATTACATATTAACAAATGTTACCCTAAACAAATATAAATGTACCCATTCAACAGAAAAATAATAGAAACTATTTCCGTCCTGTATACCCACTTTGCATCGCGGACTAATGAGA
>NW_023595288.1:0-11000 GCF_014839805.1 Manduca sexta | reverse complement strand
AAAGTAAGAAATAAAAATACTTCATATTTTTTTTAAACTTTGTGTGACTTTCTACTCAAAAGAATAAATTAGAAAATTTATATTATTGAATGGTGTATTTGTGTCACATTTCAAGATTCATCTGAACACATTTGTATTCAATTAGATATATTTATGTGGGATGAAAAAATAAATAAAAAAAAGAAACTATATTACCAAAAATGGTATAATAATATCAATACCTCCATGGTTTAAATATGGAAGTAAAATTAATAATTACATACTTTTTAAATGGAGGTCATTAAGTAGAAGAAATAACGGAAGAAAATAAATTACATTAATATATTAAGAAGTACTGAAGAGTTTTCTGACTATTGGTCATATTTACTTCTTTGCCAATCGGGTTAATGCAACCTAAACTGGAATATGCTGCTATGGTTTGAATCCCTATAACAAAGTGTACACAGTGTAGATTGATAGAAAGAGTACAGCAAAGTGTCTAAAAGCATTACATTACCATTGCTTCCATTCAAATTCTTCTTACTCTAAATTCATTGAAAAAACTTAACCTTTAATCATAATCATAATAATCATATTCTTTTATTTGCAATCTAATTTGTAGATATATGTTAATAGATGCTTTCTTTTAATATAATGTTTGTTGTGGTAAATATTATTGCTCAAACATATTAAGCAAATTATACGCTATATTGTATCTAGGATTGACAGCTTAGATTTGTTTTCCTACCACCATTTGCAATTAAAATTTGGCTCTTAACAATACTGTACTGTACTATAGTACACAACACATAGATAAGCAGCTTTATTTTTATCTTCCTACTCATGGTTATTAGCGGCTTTATGTAATATTGAATTGTAATTAATCATTGTGAACACTATTTTAACCAGTACTTTAGTTTTAGTTTCACTGGGTACATTTGCATCCAGTTTCCATATATACAAATGTATAAACAGTGGATAATGTAGTTAGTTGTATTATTATCTCATTTATTTATAACATTTATGTTATCTTACTTTTATAAAATTTATTGTAGATTTTCTTTTCACCTATATATATAATATATTAAAAATATAATTATGACAAAACATGTAATAGAATTTACTTGATGCAAGTTATTAAAAAAGGATTTATTGGTAAATTTGTTTCACATATTATTGCTTCAGTAATAATAATATAAAAGATCCCCTAACCACCGGGTCCTTGGGTCTTGAGTCTCACCATTGAAAGGTATTTTTTTTTATATTTCTGTATAAAAAAAAAATACCTTTCAATAAATAGATGTTTTTTAAATATAAATAAAATGTAAAAAATAAACTTTCAAAATATTATTTTAATAAATGTAACATTATAATGAGTATGAATCTGAACAAAAGTTTTTGGAGACAAATATACATAAAAGAATGTATTGCATGAACTGTAACAGTTAGTGAAGGTACCTGTCCAATGTTAGTGTTTGACACAAGGGTGGAGGCATCTTGCGTGGCGGCCTCGGCGCCCGGCCCTGGCGAGGGCTCTGGAGCCGACGGGCGCGGGGCGGCTTTCCTCGACGCATCCTCCGCCTCCTCGCTCATTGTACTTCAGTTATAACATTTAGAGCACGACCTCACTCGCATCGACCACTATGACGAGCTCATTGTTCCGGATTCTTTATATTTGCACAGATGCCCGACGTAGTCGCGCAACGTGACCTACAACATAAAAACCTCTAGCGCCAAGGAACCAAATTTCTCCTTAGGAATTTTTCGTTGGTGACACATCACGAAGATGCATCAGACAACGTTTATGTTTTTTACAATTGGCGAGATCAACGATAAGCGAGTTGGCAGCGGTCGCACTTGATTTTGGCGTCGTTACACAATATAAAGCATCGAGAGGTGCCATAAGGTCAACACTATTCGCATAATACTATTCACTGCTTGTGACGGTCTACACTCACTCAGTGACGATTGACGATGTGAAACTTGATCGATCTGCTACGAGCCTCTGTTTATCAGAAAATGGATGTTATGACTCGGGGGACACAGAGGGAAACATTAAAGAAACAATGGAGAATTGAGATAGAGGCAATTATGTTTATACGGTATTTTGACAAATTTTGTGTCAATTTTTATGTCAACCCAACAAACGAGATGGCTCGTTTCCCATTTGATCAAAATGCATATTTCGAAACGCCTGATTGGTGTTTTCTGTGACTACTGTCACTACAATATTTACTTTGACCAATAGTAATGAAGCTAGCTTTTCAGTTACCAATTGGAATCTATTCCTTTATTATTCAAAATGGCCGCCATAAAACTTGACGTTCTTATTTTGTGTTGAACTGTCTCTTCGTTTTTTTATTTTAGTTCCGAGCGTTTATGCATTATAGGACTTTTTATTCGATATAATATAATCACTTGTGTATCTTGTATCTTCAATGATTTAGATTATGTTAAAAAAGTAACAATATAAATTGTAAGTTTATTTAATGCATTATGTAGGCCCGTTGAGTAGATGTAAATTATTATCGCTTTGAGGTACGATATCGAGAAGTTGTCAAGTTACAATCATCATTTCGTTGCCATTTTGATAAAAAAAAAATTTATCAACATCTCAAATTATACCGTCATAGCACATTATAACCTCATTATAACGATATTTGACAGCTAAGTTTTATTTAACGCACTGCCTTAGTTGACACAGGCCCAAGGTTTGATTATGTTATAAATGCTATTCTTAGGTCAGATTATTAAAGTTTTTGCATGAGTATTTTTTTGTTTATATAAACTACTTATTCTCATTTAACTAATATTAAAGACGCCATGTCTATAATTATCATATGTCCGAGACCAAATACATCCTCTCGTAATAATCTCCGTAAAATACACTTATTATTGATTGATTCGATTCTCGGTATGAATCATATATCGATGGTCGAATACTATGTAGTTTATATCATAGAGTATAGATATAAAGAACAGTAAAGAACAACTGTGCTACGCGCCTATATACAACCTTTATATTACGAGAATTGTCTATGAGTTGCTTTCATTTTTTCGGTACGCGAAATGTTGCCAAACTTGTAAAAATTGTACCCAAAATTGGGTAAATTGATTTTTCGAGTTTTTTAAAAGGTCGTTACATAATAGATTAAATTTTCCTTCAACAAAGTTATCATTCCTCATCCTAAAGATTAAACAAAGTAATCAGACTTTATTTGACCCTAAAAGTTTCATTAGTTTTAAGATATACCTTATTAATATCAGCGGACTCATTTATATTTTTACTTATATTCTGAATTGAAAAGCTAATACAATTAAAATAAAGCTCACGTCTATATTTTAAAGCAGTGCTAAAAGTGCTTTTACGGTTTGTAGAACTTATTTTTATATTGTTATACGACAAAGACTTAGATTATCAACATAACAGGCGCAAATTCTTAGCGCAAACACACATTTAGAAGTACTTATTATATTTTACATATTGCATTCACAGTAAAACTTTGTAATACTTAGAATTACAAAGTTTTACTGTGAAAGTCCCCTGTCTCTACATTATAACTAAAAAGGATAAGGCAATGCCTTAATTACTTGTTTTATGTAAAAGGGTATAATTTTATTACTTTAGATAGAATTTCAATTGACAAGAAATGTTTAAATAACCCGTATTCATATAATAACATGCAAACATAAAAATGTGTTGAAATTTTAGATAATGCTTTCTTGTCAGTGGTATTGTGTATAACACCTTCTTATCTTTTTAGTTCCATAGGTACTTACTTACTTATTAATCAAATTATTTTGTAAAATTAAATTTGGGATTTATTTTCATTACAACCGATTTTAATTTACTTCCACTGTTATCTATACTGATAAAGCACATATATGTTTGTAGTTGCCAAATGTATAATACTCTAATAAATTACAAAAATATACTTATTTCACTTAATTTAAAACTCATAATCGTGTAGCTCTAAAAATATACCATACGCATATTTTATAACAATATAAATTACTTTAAGAGAGACAGGGATAAAACCAATACAGTTACATTTTTTTCCACTACCTATAAATTGAATGAAAAATAGGGTGGGAGTTGTGCTGAATCAAGTTCAAAGCCAGTAGCCTACTATAGCATTGCAAATTTAGTTGCGTTGTTGGCAACACCGATCCCCAGATTTGTGTGCACCGGCATCGCACGTGAACGTGTCGCAAAAATCTCAATAAATTAGTGAAATCACCATGACGGACGAATATTTTTACGGTAAGATTTTATCCTTATTATATGCCAATTTCTTGCGGTAGAGTATTTGCACGCTAAACATAATACTTTGTTATATTGTCGGCTTGTAAGTTAGGCGTCAGTCGACACCCGGCTCGCCATTTTATTTCGCAATATACTGGATAATATGTTGCTTTTACATGAGTTTTTGTAGATTTTACCATGCATTGATCAGAAATTATATTTTTCCGTTAAATGCAACGTGATTAGAGTAGTCAGTATGTTGCCGCCATTTTCAATGTATCAAATGAACTAGCTAATTTATCTCATGATAATGTAATGGCGTTTGGAATCATCAAATAAATGAACAGCCCACGCAAAATCATATTGATTTTTGTCCACAAGCGTGGTCTTGGAAACTTCCAAGGCGGTCGGTTGATAGGCGCGCAATTTGAATGTTGGCGTCACGGCGGCTTACGTTTACATATCTCCGGTGACAGTGGCGGGACGCCGATAGAAAGATTGCTTTCTGTTTGCACCGCCTTTTCTAGTATGGATAACTTTGTTTATACACTCTCTATGTTGAGGTTATGATTAAAAAATTTAGAGAAATGTGGTGCCGGCGTTTGGCGTCCCGCGCACACCCGCGCCCCCACCATCCCTAGTTCCGATGCGACGCTATGGGCTGTTTTTGTATATTATGTCTGTATGCTACCAATATGACTAAATGTTATGTGCGCAATTTACGCGGAATATGAATACTTTCATGTTGTCTCGCGAGACGGTAAATTACCAAAGCCACTAGCCAATGTAGTTGTTGGATAATAAAGATCAAACTGGCGATTCTGGGAATGCGGCGAGGGCAATTCGATACGATTCAATACTTCTTTTCAAGGAGTTAGGTTATTGCTGTTTTAGACAGGCGTGGCGACTAGTACCTAACGAGCTAGTCGTTCAGAATATAGGTACCTAAATAACAATCTGTGGCTCTCTGGGTGACAAGAAGACTAACCAATATATCATACATCCACTACATACACACTATACGCAGTGTTTAGATTTAGTATCTAAATACGCAAATGCTAAGGTTATGGCGTAGTTGGTTATGGCTATCGGTACTTACGAATCATAAATCACCACAACTTTTTTAGTATATAGCCAAGTAAAATGTAAATTAACCTAATTAAAAAGCTTTCAAAATTAGGTAATATGAAAGTAGATGGCATGTTAGTTCCAAAAATAACACATGTTAGTTGCTGAAGTTGTGTTGCTTATAGGTTATATTTGCATGTGATTGACAAATGGAATGCTATATGTAAAAGCTTGGTGTCTGATTATTGGTTTGGAAAAAAAAATATTCCTACAAAAAAGAGATGCATCACTTATGCCTAGTAATCATCAATCCATAACCTCATTGTTGTCATGACTGTCTCCCTTTGTTCAGGGAGACAGTCATGACAATAATTTGCTATGTTAGACATGTTTGTTTTAAAATATATATTGTATTGTGAAATATTGTGAAACACTAGTTTAGTAAATCTACTGATTTCAATACTGATAAATGACAAGCTAGAAAACTGATTAACTACTTATATTGGGCATCAAAAATATCAATTCGAATATTGTTTATCTGTGAAGGGAATGTTTTACTTAATACTTATATTAATAATTGACTGTGTTATGTTTTTACATTGCTATAGAACCATTACAATAATTTTCAGGTGTTACCCTTTCTGCATCACATCAATCAGAGACATGGGACCCAGAGGCAAAAGCAGAATATCCACGCAGCAACAAACTGGTGATCCGTCAGGCACTGCTTGGGCCAGATGCCAAAGCAGATGAACTTAATGTAGTGCAGGTATGTTACTGCACAATATATATTAATAATTAAGAAGTTGTATAAAAGGTTTAAATTCAGATGGATGTTATTAATATCATAAGTTTAATGTAATAAATATGGAAGTGATTTATAAATATAATGAATAAACTTACTATTATAAACATAATGTATATTTTATGTGCTTATACCATATTCCGGGAAGGAAAACCCAAACATATAGTATATTATTTTTAAATAATTGATATGTTTAAATATAAAATTTATATTTAATTTTTTATAGCAGTATTAGATTTGATATTATGTACAATGTTTCTTTGGTTATTTTTATTCCTAAATTATAAATTCTTATTTTACTTTGTTGTTTGCAGGTGGAGACAATGTCCCTACAGGACTCCATAAAAATACCAGTAGCAGTATTGAAGGCGGGTGAGACCAGGCATGCACGTCTCGATATTGAGTTCCCAGATGCGCCAGTCACATTCACCCTTATACAGGTGAGTCCACTATATATTGAAAATATATAAGAATTGCACAAAAAGTAGTACGAATTTATTCTTTCACAAGTTGCAGCCGGGCATGGAAATAAGTGTTTCATTAATAAATAATTTAAGATATTTTAAATAATTGGTATAAAATGATGATAAAACAACACCATTTGTAATTGATGGGCACGCGACGGCCGTTTTGGCTGTTGCACTGCCCGCTCATGATTGTTTTCGAGGCATTTGTCTGATAACAAGCATTATCAGCTAACAACCACCTTACTTAGATCTGTTGGTTAACAGTTATTGTTGCATTACAGGGTTCAGGACCAGTACACTTGATTGGACACCACCTGCTTGGTGCATTGGTGGAAGAGTTTGAAGATATGGAAGAGATGGAAGAGGAGATGTTGGATGAGGAGGAAGGCGATGATTCTCAGTTCAAGGTAAGTTCGTCAGTTCGTCATTCTGACTCATTAAAAACATGCCTAATATCAATGAAGGGAAATAACATTTCAACCATAAATTCCTATGTAATAAGTTATTTTTATTTGAATTGAATAGACTCAAGTTTACAATACCCAGAGACTTGAAAAAATCTATTCACATTAAATGTACAGTTCCAATGTGTTTGTTTTATAAACAGATATATATAATATGAATGATTCAGTAGATAACTAAATTTACAGGAAGATGAGAATAAAAGGAAAGCATCAGCAGGCAAGCGCAAGACGAATGAGGTACTGAAAACCTTCAACTAATCAATTATATTGGGCTATATGCATACTCAGAGGGAAAAGGAATGATGCCCAGTTTATAGCAATTATGACAGTTCATAAATTTAATTTATACAATGACACAAAACAAATACAATGTGTCACTCACTTTCCATCTTTTGAGTTTCTTTTGTTGCCTTATGGAAAGACTTTAAACATAGTGATTGACTGTCATTTTTCAGGTGACTGGGCTCTATATGCACTGTTTGTGCTTGTAAATTCTTATTAATTTTATTATATAAAAATATTGGCTGTTGGTTTTCTGTATGCTCATTCTGTGCCCCTTTACCTTCTGATAGTCTGCTAACAACAGACAATACATTACTGTGTGGTGTGTTGACTCGTCTTTAGTTAATGCATATGTCTGTTGTGGCTTCTTGTTATCAGTAGTGTTAGATGTAATATTTTATTTACAATTTGTTTTTATTGACTGAAATATGTATGAAAGTATTTAAAAGTAGGCAACATTTTGACAATGATTTTTTTTAGGGTTTGAATGTGTCGTACAGGAGTGAAAACGCATAATGTCAGTGCGGTGTCACACGCGCGGCGTATTATAAAAATCTACAAGGATATAGAGCATGCCTCGCGTAAACACTGCAGCAGTGTAGTAAAACCATAGTGTAGTTGATGTTGATGAAGTATAAAAATACTCATTATGTTGTCTGAAAGCTCCTGATGCTCATTTTTACTTGTGTAGCGTGTGCCGCGGGACTGACGTTCGGGTTCGCTATAGGAATGCGGTAAAAGGCTCCTCATAATTCATTGTTTTGCTGCTGCAGTTAATAAGTAATCATCGTACTGGCAGAAAAATGTTGCGTGCATATTAAATTTATCAACTGTTTTGTTTACAGGATGAAGATGACGAGGAGGGTGAGCCAAAGGGAAAGAAGGCAAAATGTCAAACAATGCCAAAGGCAAGGCTCCATCGCCCAAGAAGAACGCCAAGAAGTGAACCGCCTCCATCGCCGAGAGCCGGCCGCGCGCTCACGCTCGCCCCATGCCACTGAGAGACCAATTCCATTGAAGACTGAGTGCACGTCGCGGAGTTGAGCTAGGTAGCTGATGATACCTACAGATAGGCCAGCGGCGGAGTGTGGGGCGGGCGTGGGCAACAGCGCGGTCGGCCGGCGCTAGTTGTAACTACATAGTGTGGTAATTCAGTCTAGGTTAGTGTTGTATCGACTCGAGTGTGTTTGGGAGAGTGGCTGAGCGAGTGCACGAGTGATAGTTACTTATCGGTCGAGGTGTCTGCGAACTTATCCGATCCTCCGTGGTTACCGAAGATCGACGTGTGATTTTCTCTTCACTTATTTTTATTTTTTCTAAACTAAATTTCCATTCCTTACTGTGGTATAGTGTTATGGATGTCAAATTAAATATAAATGTGAGTCTTGAATTCACGCAGACGTATTTTTAAGTTAAGGAGTAATTAAGCATAATCAGTGTACTTTTAAGACATTGATCGTTTTTGTATCGAGTTGCTGCTGGTCGACATGTAACTGAATTCTGCTAACGATTTCTCATTTCAGAATGAAACTGATAATCTATTATAGTTTGTTTGTACATATACAATATAAAAGCATAAGAACGGAAATAATAAAATAAAACCATTTCTAAACATTCACACATGTTTTTAATTTTGTTGTCCTAAATAGAGGTATCCTTGATTTCATTGCTTCAATAAGGTTTTTTTTTATAACTACGTATGCCGAGAACTATGTATGCCTTAAAAAAGGTAGTTCGCGATGTACCTACTGGAAATATGCCACATGAAGAAATCCGAGTGGTAAATTCTATTCTAAGGATTATTACGGAGGCGCAGTGTGTCGCGTGTGGCTTGGCGACTAACGGCGCGTTAGTGATTTTTGCCCAATGGAACACGCCACATCACGCAATAATATTTCAAAAGCCAAAAAGTTTATCCATCAATTTGACACACTGACAACTTTATAGGTACATACAACTGGCACCTAGTTTTGATGAGGTCGTGTCGTACGTAATCCGACGAATAAATATATGATTATACAAACATTTACTTTTAACATCAAATTATTAATCAACGTGATTCATAGGCAAATCATACAATACATTAAATGAAAATTTTGTCGCAATTTTTTTTTGGGTAAATTCAATATCAGAACAATAACTAAAGCCACTTCCGATGATTTTCTATATTCTTGGTAATTCATCATGATTATACTAGGTTTCATTCACACGTATTGCAACCATACCTCATCGCAACGACACATTGTAATTGCAATGTTATCAATATAGCCCACACGGTAGATTCCGGCGGCAAAATGTGGTCCGTTCGAATAGAAGTTTTCATATTCATAAAAAAGTACAATATCGTATATATCTGAACCAAAACGTACGCATTGCTGGATCACGTTTTGTCGTTGCGAAATAATGTTAATGTGATACGTGTAAAAGGACCGTGTTTTGTGCAATGGTAAAGACAATGTGGCGCCCTAAAGCAGGGTTTTTATTTTCATGGTTACGCTTTACTCAACAGTTGTACATTTGCAAAAACTAAAACTTTAATATTCTACGGACAAAAGCTCTCGTTCCAAAATCCTTGGAATTCCGCATAATCTCCTATGTGTGATTTGTGTCTATAGGTGACCTGGCCTAATAGATGCACCAAGAAAAGTGGCAAACTCCAATGACGTTTTACAAATAGACGCGTCATACACTAACAAAATGGCACATAAAAACGGCGCACTATTTGCTATATTCACGTACCTGTACATTGGCTCGAAGAAAGAATAAAAAGATGCAGAATACATTCGTTAGAAAAGGATATATATACATGGACGGTTATGTAGCTATGTTAGTGCCGCACGCTCATTGGCCGGTAAGTCGGGCAATTACCTTACATTCGTCATGTCACTATTGAGCTCGGACAACGTATCTATGTAATAAAAACATCTTAGGCAGACTATATGTGATCACCTAAAAACTACCTTTTTACACGTTACGCATTCTGGGCGTGTCGAAATTGGCGTAGTTTAGTAACTTCGTGTTAAACACCCAGTCTTATTAAAACATGCTCTCCTGTCCTCGTAACTGGGGTGGAACAAGGACTTATAGAATTTGGAATGAATGAGTTTATTATATCATAATCTTCAACTGTAATTTTTTATTTCCTATCCAAAATTGCTTGTAATATTCTGTTTCTCTCTCTTTGAATATTATTAGATTCTTCTATGTGCTGTAAGAGCCTTTCGAATTTGTCGTTATCTTTCTTGTCTTGAATGTCGCGCACTACACGTTTTATTTCTGACAACGTAACGTCATCTACATTTACGTGGTTACACGTACCGGGAACAGTAGGTTGGTCGAATATTTTCTCGAAGTACGCATAATATGGCCAGTTGTTATTTTTTCCGGTTTCGCGCTTTTTCTCTGCTAGCCTAATATAAGTCTGCTTTAAATTTCTAAACTTTCTGTCGCACTCTTCAGTGGATAAACCAATTTTCGGTGTCAAAATTCTCCATACATTTTTCTTTTGATTAATGGGTCCCGAAATTTTTCCTTGTTTTCCAAATAAAATGAAAGCAATAGCTTTACATAATCTTCTTGTGTCGACTTCTGGGTGATTTTAGGTTCTTCTGTGCTCGCTATAGTTGTATTTCCATAAATAGTATCAAAATCTTTGAAATATCGCCATTTTGTAATGCTTCTACCTGAGT
>NW_023595287.1:0-6000 GCF_014839805.1 Manduca sexta | reverse complement strand
AGTAGTAGTATTTCAGTAAGAGCTTATAGTAGGTGTAGGGAAAAACTGCCACACTGAAGTTGAATTGGACGGATATTTCGTATAACGTTGAGCGAAACTGACCACGAATATGTAAGTAATGGCTGTAATAATTAGACCAAGGAAGTAGCAAATGGTTTGCATAGATTAATTTAAACCTTGCCATTATGTACAGAGGGAACATATCCTAGGCTTCAAAAAAATTCAATCCATATCTAGCATATTGAATACAAATTAGTTCTATGCAACTTTATGTAAATTTTGCAGATATATTATTGTTTCCCTGTTAAAACCCACCAAGTATATATACTACTAGACCAATTGTGCCAATATTGATTTGTTAATTTGTTTATATTATCTAATATTTCTGCAAGCAATTTATAAACAAGTTACATGAATCATGAACTACACTTTGTACATTGTACTTCACGTTTGTAACATACATATGAATTGATTTTCATTGTATATTGACCCGGATTGGAACAATATTCTGTATCTTCAATCATTATCATTGTAATGACAAAGGTGAAGTAAGATTTTAATTTAAAGTTTTTCCGGTTTTATCCGATGTAAGTAGGTTTTTAATTATGTTTATTATCCGAGGATCATGAGGCCGTATTTGATATCCATAAATTGAATATTTTTGTATAGAATTGATTAATTAGATATAATATTAATGAGAACTTGTGGATTTCCTGGCTAGAATTGTAGTTTTTTTGTCCCGAAACTTTTTTTGAAAACGAAACGTCGTGAGATAATTATAATAGAAAAAAAGCGATAAAGTCCGTAAAATAGTTTTATTTCAATGCCAAACTTTCGCGTAAACATAAGAAATCATTATAATATTATACTGATGCGACAAAAAAGTTAATTCTTAGAGCATCAGTACATTATTACATGGGTGTACATGGTTACACCCATGTAATGATGTACTTATGCCCGAAAATGGTCGATTAAATATAACTTGGCCGAGCAACAGTAAAGTACATCTTTATATCTTATTTGCTTTTTCAAAATACTCATTTTTTCTTTATTTATTGTATTATTTGATAATATAATAGTGGCGAAGGGTGAAATTTTTCTAAAGCGAACCCTAGGCAACAATTTTTTTGTCTCATTAATATATCGCGGTCAATTTAACGGAAAACAAACACTAAGATAGCGGATTAGCATTAATTCTAAATAAAAAATCGTATGTAGGCGTGTGTAATTAAAAAAAAAATCATAGAAACAAGGAATAATACGTATATAAAAGTTATTTTTTTAATAACCATAAATATAAGTAGTTATTTGTTATAAGAGCAATAAAATATTAAAATTAGAATCACAGTACCTATTATAAATTTATTCTCAAAGCATAACTCTGTAAATATAATTTCCCCAAAGAAGTAGGTATTTTATTTGTCAAACAGACTAACAGTTTATGTGCACTTGCCTATATAAATTACTCATAATATTCATAATTTAAATAATCAACAAACATTATTTGTAAAGTATAACTTGTATTGTCGTAGTATGAATTCAGTAAAATTAATAATGAATCCCTTCTAATTGTCCATAGTCTAGTTTTTTCTAAATTATAATTGATTTATTAAATATATTGTTTAGTATCCAAAACCTAAAAGGGTAATAGGACTGGTTGTATGGACGCTTTGGCACTGTAATAGAAAGAAAATAGTCAATTCAATAGTCAAATGTTTTCTATTTTTATAACCGTGATTTCCTTTTACGATGGACATCTGAACACGTAAAATTGTAGCATAGACCGGCGATACGCTTCGTAAGCGAAAAATCTCAGAACCGACCAAATCCTCCGAGAAAATCTTATACTGTGTGTACTGGGAGTTCGTAGAGCTAGGAAGGATTAGAGAGATCATAGGATCTTGATATATTCTGTAACACTTTAGTCACAACTATTTACGTTGTTACATTTATTAGAAAAAATTAGGACTTTAAGGGCACTTCTTTATGTTTGACAATTAATTGTATTGTGATAATAATAATAAAATCAGCACTGTATTATACTGCCCACTGCGACGTTGGCTAAGTAAAATATCCTCAAAATTCTTTTTGGAGAATTCTCAGGTATGAACATTCCTCACGATGTTTTTCTTCACCGTTAATTCGAACAATAATTCATAAGCAATACACACAAAACTTCGAATAGTCAGAGATATTATGTGCTTTGGTTTTGTTGAACTTGAGGGCATTCGTTTATAGAGCAAACCGTTCCATTCTCAATTAGCCTTGTTTCATCAAAATTACGTTGCTAAAGGCAGAACATCACATATCCATAATAGGTGCTCATAAATTAGCAAAGTTGTTTTATAAAGGCGTACGATATAAACATAATAAACTCACCAACAACTTGATAGACTTACTTGATAATTATAATATCACTGTAAAAATACATACTATTTTTAAATACACGTACCAAACTAACATAATAATTCAGGAGGACAATAAAATGTAGCCATCTCAAGGTCAAAACAATAACATGAGATAATCAGGGTCAGTATTCTAGGCCTGTTCATTGTGTTATCTTTACTTTCGAGATTTTTTTTGTTTTTGTTTTAATGTTATCAAAACAAAGTATATTTGTAGTGTAATGTTTTGTTTTTATTGCTTTTTATCATCACTTTGCACTGACTAACAATTCTGAGTGCAGGTTTATTAAATACATGAGGAATGTTTATGAAAGTTTAGATTAGTTGTAATGTTGTATTTCTGTTCATCAAGGAAAAGTAATAAATATTTAACTATGGTGCATTTTCACAGCCAAAGTGACTACAGTTTAACTTAAATAAAACATTATTTATAATTTAAGGATTTACACAGATATCTCCTGGTTCTATTTGGCATATCAGGTGTCATTGAATATGTACTCCGCATAAGAAATATGCGCAGAAAACGTATAAGAATAGCATAAAAATGTTATCTATTATTAAAAGACTTGTCTATTTGTTTGTAAGTCTGTGGGTCGATGGGACGCCGGCCGGCGAAACAGGGCGGTTCCAATTTGCGGCGACTTGAACGCTCCGTGAACAGTTTGTTCGGTACTTTTGAACGATTTAATGTATCACATAATATAAGTAGCCTTTTAAGCTTTTTAGAAAATTATTTACGAACTATTGCAAGATGAGCGTCATTCGTTTTCAAATAATTTTTGTAGGTGATGGAGCAACGTTGGTTGGATTTATTCTTACCAGCAAAATAATATTACGTATTTAATAATACAAAATTTGTTCTTCATAAGAAATTACTATCTGTAATTTTTTATTAAAATTATCATTCATATTTGTTACTCAAATAATAGCTCCCAACTTTAGCAAATGTTTCAAAATAACTTACTGTATTTGATATTCTAGTGGACGAGCAAAGCACATCAACAGTGGATGCGGACGCAGCGCACTCGGTAGACCATGAACCAGACAACAAAAATGGTCATACGCATCCGAAGATCTTGCAGCGGTTGGCGACAGTTCCTGACATCAAGCGGGACACCTCGGGGATCACCACGCAGTATATTGGAGCTGGGATAGGTAAGGATTCTAGCATAGTAAGAATTATAGACAAGATTCTAACGATTACAATAAAAGATTTCTCATCCGAGATCTCGAGAATAGACTATTACAATAAGTCGTTTGTAAGTATGTCAAAAATAATTGTAAATAAAACTATTTTGCGGATTTTATCGCGGTTTTTAAGTTATAATTTGTTTACTGGTGTTAGGTCTCTCATATGTGAGAGTCTCAATAGGTAGGTACCACCGCAATGTCTATTTCTGCCGCCAAACAGCAGTGTGTAGTCACTGTTGTGTTCCGGTTTGAAGGACATTGTAGCCAGTGTAACTACTGGACATAATCAGACTTAACATCTCATGTCTCAGGATGGCGAGCGCAGTGGAATACCAAACAATACTTTGTAATTAAAGATGTTGAGTGGTGTTTCTGATGTTAATGGGCGGTCGAATCGCTAACCATCCGGCGAACGACAAGTTCGTCTAGTCTGTCAAAGCAATAAAAAAATGTAATTTTCTTCCGACGTTCTGAAGACTTTGCAGTCTTCGTGGTCAGTAGGCGAATCTGCCTTTGCTGTGCTCGTATAAAGAAAAACAAGTAGTAATCGGAATTATATAACAAGTTGCGGAATTTTCAAATACATTATCTGTAGATAAGTAGGCATTTGTTTACATTTCTGATATAACCCTGGTATAAAGATGACACTCGTCGATTATACATTTTATACAAACATTGATATATTTATACTAATATATTATAAAGCTGACGATTTTGTTTGCTTATTTGTTTGAATGCGCTAATCTCAGGAACTACTTAACCGATTTTGAAATTCTTTTCACTGATAGGAAGCTACATTACTTTTATCTCGGGAAAATATATATTCCGGAAAAACTTTTTCAAGCGGGCGGAGCCGCGGGTAAAAACGAATGTATAATAATTTATAAAGATTTGGTGTGCTTATTTAAAAATGAGATGTAGTATAAAGTACCCAGTTATTTTGTTTCTAGTGATATTACATATTCTCAGAAAAAAACATACAGAAATTATGATGAACAATTATTGTTTATTCAGTTCAATGTTATGGGTTCACAAAAAATGGTAAACAATGGCCCTCTTATCATTTGATACCAATTAGAAACAACCTTTGCGTAGCAAAAGCAATTTATTCAATGTTTATTTTTTTTCTAGTCAACTTAGGAGCACTGGCAGCTGGCGTATGCGTTGCCTGGTCCTCAACAGCTCTGCCCTTATTGGCACCAGGATATGGCGAGGTAAAGCAAACTTTATTACAAATGACTAAAAACTAAATTAATACAAAACTTAAACTGCTCGCAAAACTTCAAGGCGCTACAGTGGAAAGATTTATACCTCGGTGGCCTGTTGCGGTGTTTTAAGTGTTCATAAAATACATTTTAATTAAGACCAACAATGAACTGCGAGCGAGACACTTAGAGGACGACTGAAGAGCACATTTGATGAAATTTTTCGTGATAGTGGTAGAAAGTAGTCAATTTAAGGGCTTGAAGGCTTTTTTAGAGTCTGTTGTGGGGTATTTTTACACTGCATTTTTGAAGAGTTAAGATGGTGGTGAGATCTGAAGTACCGTCCGAAATATGATCGTTATTTATTATGTATAAGTTATACTCATAGCTTACATGGTAACAAATCACAATATTTTTTTTTTATATTGTACAGTTCTATCATTAAGATACGGTTTTTGAAAATATCCGACCTCCTTACATATTATAAAACAAAACCTCACGTTTTCCTGTAAGTGATAAGCTGAAAAACTACTAACGGATTTTGATAAAATTTGGTATGGAGATAGTTTGAGACCCTGGAAATCACATAGCCTACTTTTTATCCCAGGAAAATTGTTTCATGCTGACGGCAAAAGCTATATCAATTTAGTTTTGGTATATAAATTGATATCAACTTTGTGTTATGCCTCTATAATAAGATAATTAAAAATGTTTTTGCCACTTACAATAGTTATATGCTAAGTATTTCGTTTTAAAGTATAATCGAATTTTAAAACAGATTCGAAAACAAATTAATTCGTTTGAAACCCCATCAACATACTTAATTTAAGTTATAAAAAAGTTTGTCCTCAAAGTGCAAAACTTTCCCGACTTAAAAATCTAGAGGGAATGTCAAACGAAATTATACTTAATTGGCGGCGATATAAATTTTAAATATATTTTTAATTTCATAAACTTTTAATTGTAAAGTGGCGATAGATTTCATTTTAAATTAAATAGAATAGCAAAGATTTACAAGAACTAGTAATTTTGTATGATTAAGAAAAATGATTTTTTGTTTAAGTAAATCGGTCTTATATAATGTCTTAATGCTGGGCTCGGCTATCTTCTTACTTACATCTAAATAATAATACTTCAAAAAGCTTTTATTTGAATAGAAAGCTTTTATTACTATTGTTGGATTTTCGATATTGCTTGAG
>NW_023595286.1:0-15985 GCF_014839805.1 Manduca sexta | reverse complement strand
TAATATCGATCATAACACCACAATTTTCACTGTGCACATTTGATGTGGAAAAAACTATTAATAGATTGTAACACGGCTAACACAACTATTCGCGGGCACTTGACGAATGAAATCACTATTGCACTTATCACGTGAACAATTCCGGCGCACGTAATGAGCGAGGATTAAAATAATTACGTTGATCAAGTAAAACAGAAGGGACGGTAAAATGTACTCCTATCGTTAGCTATATCGCAACAATGAACTGAGTTGTAGTGCATGACAATGACAAAATATATGACAGTTCACCGAAATCGATCAATCGATTGCCAACGTAGCGATTATATCTTCGTACATCAATGTTTTAATTTTTGCACTTTTTCAGTACATAATTGGTGTGTTTCATTCTATTCTTGAAAACCGCTATACTAATTATATATATTTTTTGTAGGGTTCTAATATCGAATGGATATCGCTTTTATGTAGTATGTAGAAAAATTAAATTAATAGTAATGGTTACAATTTATGACTCAATATCTTATTGCGAAACAAATTATTGTTATTTATCAGCCACTAAAATATTATGTATTTAATAAATCGATTTTGTTAGTATTAATGGCACACCTATCGATATATATATTATGTACCGGCACGACTCTAATGATAATGGAATGAAATGACGTATTTTGACGTTTCACATGGCTTATGGCACATAATAAAACGCAATCAGCGTTTTATTTTGCATCAATAATAATTGTAAATAAATCTGAATTGGATAAATTCCTAATTATTTTACTCAATTGTAATTTTACAGGGAATAATCTATTTTCTAAATATTAAAAAGTAGTGGGTTGTTATAGTAAATAAATTTGAGAAATAAAACCTTACATACAAATACTTCAGGCTTGAGAATGAAATAAATAAAAATTTTCAATTTCCACTTCGAAGGAAAATGCAGCAGCTCTACATTTTAATATGATAAATAATATTATCAGCTTCCTATTTACCATAATGTCGAACGAAAATGACTTCTTAAATAAGTCATGAAATTCTATTATATATGAACAACAAAAAAGCGTATCAGTTTTACTTTTTTAGAGTTTTATAGCAGTAGGTAAGTAAGTACATGAATAGTTGCTAACCTAACCGTTCAAAATAAATATCTAGCTTCGATAGTAATTTTGAGAATGTTACATATCACTGTACTTTGGATACCTAAAATAGTGATATTTAGTTATAAGCCTTATAAGAGCGGTGTGCAAATATTCTTATAGACCTATTTTATGAACAATATAATCTAGAAATTATTTCTGCTTAAAAGTAGACTCGAAATCTACTAATTGGTCGAGTAGCGTAGTACTGTATCATGTAAAATTTCCTAATTAAAGTTCTGGCTGGTATAGCTATTATTTATTTGTACAGAATGTGCAACATTTATCACCAGTCTAGACACATTACATCATTTATATGCCAAAGATAATAAGTCTCGCTAGGTCGGCGCCGGCGACTTCTTTCACGAAAAAATAAAAAACAAAATTGATCAGAACAGTTCCCGTGCTAGTTTATTTAAATTATTCTCTGTACAATATCGCCGTTAAACTTACTATCAAAATATTATAATCATTGGCTACAACAAACATAAATGTGCATATCACTTCATACGTTCTGTAAAACTGTTTACAGAGATGAG
This sequence comes from Manduca sexta, assembly GCF_014839805.1. Taxonomy (NCBI): domain Eukaryota; kingdom Metazoa; phylum Arthropoda; class Insecta; order Lepidoptera; family Sphingidae; genus Manduca; species Manduca sexta. The sequence continues at coordinate 14,316 of NW_023595286.1, read as the reverse complement.
TGTGCGGCGATAGAACAAGGCGGCGGCCACGAATTACGTGACTACTGTCGGAAGCGTCTAGTCGGGGCCGACTAGGAGCGTCATGCACTAGTCACGAGACAGCGGCCGCTCACCAGAAGACATCCATACAGTTAGAATGGAAACATAACAAAAATGTGTCCCGTACATCATGGATGCTCACTGTCTGCTTTTTGATTATTTATTATTATTTTTTTATATTCAATATTAAATATTTTATTACACTCAATACAACTAAATCTTGCAACTTTAGTCTTTCGACAATAGCTTACAGATAAATTTTAGTATTATTAAATAACATAAGTATTATATTTAAACAACTAAAACGATCACTATTTAAATATTGGAATCTAACCTATTGCGAAGCGTAACGAAACTATCGTTTGAGAATCTAATATTATAATCACTAAGCCTTTACCAGCTTATATTATGTATTATTACAACCAAAATGGCATACTAGCAATTATATTATTAAACAAGTCAACCCTAGGTTTACATCACAAATAAATAATTTACTTGAAAAACACAATACCTGCGAGAAATATATATTTTCGTTAAAATTTTAGTCACGAATAAAAACCGTCTTTAATATTGAGCATAACAAAGGGTGTGACGTGTTCTATAACGCTTTATGCTTTGAGGATGTTATGTGGCTAATACATGAAGGTTACAACAAAGAAATACATTTTGTTCTACATAAAAAAAAATCATATCACAGAAAAAAGATAATTGTAGGTAATTAAAACATAAATTAATATGAATGTTTTGACTAGTTACGTAAACCTTTAAATATAGAAAATAAAATTTAACTGAGCAATATATTTAATCAGTGATCGATAGGTTTCCCCCTAATTTAGAAAGCGCCAAATTTCACAAGCTTCATACACAGATTATAATTATAGACGTAATTATATAAAAATAATTCATATTATTCATGAATAAATATTTATATTATCATACGTATATTAATAGTCCGTGTAGTATTAGAGAGTAAGTCGAAATATTATATTGAAAGACACAATACTTTGTCGTATTGTATAGTAATGTTTTTATTCTAAAGGAGCCTAACCACACTAGATGACTAGATATAGACAGAGTCGTATTACTAATAAAACGCGTGCGTTATGCTATAAGCAATACAGTAAGTGATACATGCCTTTCTTGATTAAAATATAATTATGCACAAACAGTTTTCAGTTGTAATTGATACGATTTTTCACTGACAAGATATCAGTAATATTTAGTCTTTTAATTGTAAAATTAATTTCGATTTTAATACTACAGCTGCACAATTGGTCCAAATGTTCAGCTTACAATTAAGATCATTCCTGACTAACTAATGTTAAAACTGACTTTCCTAACAACACTAGTCGTAACACTAACTCATCTAGTCACCTTGTATGTGGCTGCTCCCCGAAACCACACAACTACGCCTAAGGAATATGCATTTTAGCCACCTAACATTTAATCCCCATTATAAAAATAGACAATCAACCAGCCTTTATATCTTCCATTTCATTCCTTGTACAAATATTTCATATAAAAATTTGCCAAACCGTCTTTATACAAAATGTATTAACATCTCTTATGATGTTTGTTGACAAACTTATTTTAGTCTTTATTGAACAATATGTAAAGCATTGCCGCTTATCAATATCATTGAGAGTTAAAAGATTAAGTATTACATTTAGAATCGAAGGTTACCAATTGCCAACGATTTATAACAATGAAATGATCTTTGATATGTTCCAATTAGTTAAGCAGTTTGTAATGATTTTGTTTTGATTGACTGATTTTTTAAATAATTGGTAAATTGCCTTGTTTAACTGATGTCAGTTGAAGCTGCATTTCTCATGTTCACAGGATTTAAAAAAATATTGTCTTTTATTAATACTTTTTTATCATTGCATTTTTTCAGTACTTTTTATTAAAAATTACATTTTTTTTCATAGAACATATTTTTTTTATAACTTCAATAGAATCGAAGCAACAACAGCTATATTTTCAGCCAACTAAACTAAGTTTGCCAGCCAACTTGCACCCGACGTTAATATAATATTTAAAATTATTTTACACTAACTAACCAAATTAATAAGTTACATTATAAATTCAAAGATTATTAATTGATATAAATACTTAAATTTATGAAAGCCAGCTTTTAGCGGTTCATTTTATATTTTTATTGGAAAGTCTAACGATTAAGTACTGTACTGCGAGTGTCGGGACTATAGTGACCTTTAGAGATAGAGCTGAAGGCAATGTAAATGAAACTCCATGATATAATTTAATAAATTTACTATAATAAAGCACCAAACCAGGTTTGGAATGTTCAGTATTGCACCACAAGAACATAATCCGATGTTAACAAACACAAACACCTACATGAACGGGTTGGGAATAAAAAAGAATAATCTCCGTGTAATATATATATTTTTCGAATAAATAAATTCGCTCGACACAATAAAGGTCACCATTACAGTCCAGTCGTGACGGAGGACGCGCATCACCACGCAGCCGTGAACGTCTGTTTGTACATTATAGTGACTTCATTGTGCATTAAACGTTGCTGTAGCGATGTGCCGAATCTAGCGACATATCGATTATCTCGAATAGTTCACGTATTCGAATGTTTGAATGAATTTTATCGTATTCGATTGGAAAAGTATTGCTCTCTGGCTAATGACTTTTATCGAATAAGACAAATATAAAATTTGGTTTGTAAATTGAGGTATAGCATACAAGTTTCGTGCGTTAAGTATAATATAATTCAAATTTAGTTTTGATGACAATAGACTAACCTCGAGTAAACAATGTCGATAATTCACTCGAATGAATTAAGTAACTCGGCACATCACTATTCCAGTTCAATCATTGCACTGCCAGTCTTCACAGAAGATCACACGGTACGAAAACCCTTTAATCTCAGATGACAATAACTTTCACAATGTATACAAATAATACACGTTTCGAATTCGACGCACTATCTAAATAAATACTTATTATAATATCATAAAAGATTGTTACAAATAAAATCATAGGAAAGTATACAAACACGTTTGTGTCGATCTTGTTATGGAAATGTATGAAAATTGTTCTATGTGTTACGAGCATTTTTCTTGGCTGAAAATTGTACAACAGCTAATCAAAGAAGCTAATTCATAGCAGGGATAAGATGCATATAAAATTGTAATTTTATTTTATTTTTTTTGCTTACCACTTCATCGATTCAGGACATTGCTGACGCTATTTTAGATGTGCTCATACATTTTTAGCCAACGTGTAAAATGCCACTTAGCCCTTTCCTGTTAATTTTACAATTAATAGCTAACTTCCTCGATATATAACAATACAGGTTCTCATCGCCATATCGACTGTTACCAGAGGACCATCGAGCCGGAGCCGTACAACGCTCGGTTGTTATTATCTACTTAAGCTGCCAAGCTATTATTGTGTTAAATACTGTCACTTCACTTACAATATGCGAGTCAAAAAAGGAAATCGATGAAATCGCTCGATAAAATATCACGAAACATCATCGATAAATAACTCTATTCTCACTGGGAGACAATCTCTTCGAGATCCCGATTTTAAGTGTGCACAGCGCGCGCTTTTGCCGTCGCAGTTTAGAAGGTCGAAAGACTATCGATAGTTGACAACAAGTATCGATTAATTTAAAAGCAAACTAAAATAATGTTTGTTTGCACAGCGCACACCGTTAAGGCGTTTCGATAGATTAATTAAATCTACAAGCAACCGAGCGGTGTACGACAGCGTGGAGCTTGGAGATGTCGACTCGCGCCCGTCAGCCGCGAGCCGGCGCAGTCTGCGCCTGCACCGCAGCCAGGGCACAGTGCCGCGCGGGACCCACACTAGCCGCTCTACTACACCACCTGTGGGGAAAAAATATAATTATGTTCGTGTTTTTTTTTTGGACATTGGACATGATTTAGGTGTACGCATATTTTATGAGTACACCATCTTATCGATTAAATGAGAACATTTCTTATAGGAAATGCAGTGTTATGTTTGGTTCCGAATAAGTTGCCAGCCTGCTTTTAACAAAAGAAATGTCTTACTTCGTCGAGAGTAAAATATTTATTTATTTTATAATTTTTTTATTGAGAATTGATGCGAGGTTTCAGTTAATCACAGCGCCCGGCGAGCCCGTCATCAGTAGTGGCAGCAGTACGTACCGTGTCGGCTAGCAGTCGGAGGAGGAGTTGAGGTCGATGGGCGGCGGCGGGCGCTTGGTGCGTGTGAGGCGGTCGAGCTCGGCGGCGGCGTCGGAGCGCGCGGCGGCGGCGCCCGCGCCCGCGTCCGGCCGCGCGCCCGGGAGCCCGTCATCAGTAGTGCAGCAGTACGTACCGTGTCGGCTAGCAGTCGGAGGAGGAGTTGAGGTCGATGGGCGGCGGCGGGCGCTTGGTGCGTGTGAGGCGGTCGAGCTCGGCGGCGGCGTCGGAGCGCGCGGCAGCGGCGCCCGCGCCCGCGATCCGGCCGCGCGCCCGGGAGCCCGTCATCAGTAGTGCAGCAGTACGTACCGTGTCGGCTAGCAGTCGGAGGAGGAGTTGAGGTCGATGGGCGGCGGCGGGCGCTTGGTGCGTGTGAGGCGGTCGAGCTCGGCGGCGGCGTCGGAGCGCGCGGCGGCGGCGCCCGCGCCCGCGTCCGGCCGCGCGCCCGGGAGCCCGTCATCAGTAGTGCAGCAGTACGTACCGTGTCGGCTAGCAGTCGGAGGAGGAGTTGAGGTCGATGGGCGGCGGCGGGCGCTTGGTGCGTGTGAGGCGGTCGAGCTCGGCGGCGGCGTCGGAGCGCGCAGCGGCAGCGCCCACGCCCGCGTCCGGCCGCGCGCCCGGGAGCCCGTCATCAGTAGTGCAGCAGTACGTACCGTGTCGGCTAGCAGTCGGAGGAGGAGTTGAGGTCGATGGGCGGCGGCGGGCGCTTGGTGCGTGTGAGGCGGTCGAGCTCGGCGGCGGCGTCGGAGCGCGCGGCGGCAGCGCCCGCGCCCGCGTCCGGCCGCGCGCCCGGGAGCCCGTCATCAGTAGTGCAGCAGTACGTACCGTGTCGGCTAGCAGTCGGAGGAGGAGTTGAGGTCGATGGGCGGCGGCGGGCGCTTGGTGCGTGTGAGGCGGTCGAGCTCGGCGGCGGCGTCGGAGCGCGCGGCGGCGGCGCCCGCGCCCGCGTCCGGCCGCGCGCCCGGCGAGCCCGTTTTCTTGTACAGCAGCGAGTTGAAGAAGTTCGCCAGCACGCCCTCGTTGCCCGGCGTGCCGGGGCCCATGCCGATTTTCGCACCGTCCAACTGTTCAACGATAAATAGGTTTAAGATTTCAATGCCTTAAATAACCGATCGTCATAACAATTTCAATCTAAATATTTATACAGGGTGTTAAAACACAAGTTATAAAATTTATAAATGATGGTAAAAAAAGGAAAAAACATGAGTCGGTAACTTGTGATACGTTTGAATGTAACAGATCGGGCAGGTGCGTGCGGTGGGGGTACCTGCTGCGTGGTGCGCTGCGCGGTGCGGAGCGGCGAGTCGGCGCGGGGCGCGGGCGCGCCGGCCTGCAACGCAGCGAGCTGTCGCTGCAGGAACGCCTGCTCGTCCTCCGCCTGCACCTCCGCCTCGCGACTGCCGCCGCTCTGGGGAAACAGGGACATTTACTAAATGTTCAACATTCATTTAAGGTGGTAGCTCAAGGTCCATTTTCATACATTTTGTTTCGGCTTTAATCTGGGTAACTAAACAAGTATTGGCAAGTAAACAATTTAAATTCACGTCTAGTTAGTGATTAGTTCTCGCAGTTGAAAGAAAAATGTAAAAATAATTAATAATCATGGATATTTCGGCCTTTAAAATTTAATATGACGAAATTTTAAAGGCAGAAATATCCATGATTATTAATTATTTTTACATTTTTCTTTCAACTGCGAGAACTAATCACTAACTAGACGTGAATTTAAATTCTTTACTTGCCAATACTTGTTTAGTTACCCAGATTAAAGCCGAAACAAAATGTATGAAAATGGACCTTGAGCTACCACCTTAATTCATACAGAACTAAACAAGTGAATGATCCTTAAAACGTCACATATACTTTTTTAATATCTTGGTAGGCAGCGATAAAAAAAATTACTTTCATGATAATATAAAGAGGTATTTTTCTGCTTAAAATTTACCATTGGCTGCTATGAAACACAGAGAATATGAAATTTTGTTTGGAAACATCAAAATTGGTCAAAAATGTATTATAATACTGATATTGGAATAGTATGCTGCTCAATAGGAATAAGTGTCCAAACTACGCAAAGTAATTACTAACTAGAATACTTAACGTCACCCTAGATGTGTAAATACTCACTTTCCTCGTAGCAGGTTGCACAATGATATCTCTGTAGTAGTCGTCTGGCTTACAAGACTGCATGTTTTCATACAATATGCTAATTTTCTTCATGCTGTCCCAGCCTGCCGGACTGAAAACATACATACACGCAACATTAATCTACTATATTCAATAGGAGCTCACGGTTGTGGTATTTGAATAAGCCAAGATAATAGAAATCAGCTAAAAATAAGTCCTAATAGTACACGACTACGAGAAATATTACTAAAAAATTTACACCCGTCTAAACCCGCTTAATTAAGACAGGTTCACACAAACAGAAGAATTCAAATATGATAAAAAATTCTGGATTGCAAGCGACAAAGGTAAGCAAAGTTAATGGTGGTATGTGAAACAATTAAACCATCATATCTATAAAAATATTATGTAATCTAAAATATTCTAATCGCTCTGCCTCTTAAGACCATACCCCGAGCAAACGGCCTTGAGCATTCTTTTCATATATTTTCGCCGCACAATAATATACAAATATTTATGAATAATATATTCAAAAAAAATTTTTTAGGTGTTACTGGAAATTTTAAACTCCGAAAATATTCCTTATTCGATTAAATTGTCTAATTAATAGTGTTGGTTGCAAATTAAAATAATATGCAAATTTAGGAGGAATTGCAAAGACTCAAAAATTTTAGTGGCGTTTCATTGTGAAAATAATAATACAATATCGAAATTAAAAAAAATAAAAGTACCAAAATTAAGAATAACATTTAAAAAATATGATGTATAATTTGATTACTATATGTTTAATAAATTTCGAGTGAATAGCTTAAAAAAAATACAGTTATCGCGCCGTTTTGCTGGGGACAGCATCTTAATTCCCTGCTGCCAGCCCAAGCTGGCTTCCTTGTTTACTTTTTAGACTTTCATTTATTTTATGTGCAATATAAATTGTATTAGTTATATAAGTGATTTTATCTAAGTAATAATTAAATATTTTCATGTACCGTGACTTATGATAAGTGCAACTATGTTCGCCTATGTGATGAATAAAGCATTTTATTTTTTAAATCCATTCCGTTAAGACTCACATTAGCACAGCGTCCTTCTCGACGATGAGCGCGGGCGTCCTGAAGGGCAGCGCGTATATCCTGTGCGTGAGGTACTTGTACAGCAGGTCGCAGTTCTTGTCCTCCTTGGCGCTGGTGTAGAAGAGCGCGGCGCCGTACTGCAGGCAGAAGCGGCGCACCCACTGCTGCATGAAGTCGAAGTGCTCGTCGCGGTAGTCTTGCTCCTTCTCCAGTGTGCTCATGTAGTCAGTCTGGTGACCAAAAATACCATTTTACAAGGATATAGAATAACTTTTGCCTGCAACTCTGCTCGCGTTTTTCCAGTATCCCAGAACGCAACACTTAACGTGGGCCACTATGGTTTTAACACATACCGTTTGTGTACGGTGATCGCTATCCGGGCGTATACAAAATATATCCAGCATTGTTGTTTAACAATTGTTCATTAATAATATTTTTTTTGATTTTACATTTTTTTTTTGTTATTGCTTTTTTATAAAAATAAAATTAGTAATTTACTATGGCCAGTATAAATAGCATTATAATGTACTTCACTTATTTTAAAAAGGTCCAGAAAATGCATTATAAATTTAACTTGGTTGATTCAAAACTATTCGCATATTAATACGTATATCAAAAAGAGAATATTCGTTACATCGCTTCTAAAGTGGCCGGCTGCCGCATGTAATCAAACTTTTTGCTGTCGGAGTAAGTCGGTCAACAACATTTGCTTATTTCCGTCTAAAGGTATATCCATCATCGCGCCTTCCTTCATTTTATCGTTTCCAGAGAACCTAGTAGCGCCATCACTATAATATATGCAATCGAGTTTGTGAGATTTTATCAACATTGATAGAAGACCAGTGGATGAAGTTTTGTACAAATTACTTCTCTATAGTCGGACAGATCTTATCTTTTCACCGGTCAAATCGACAATTATTCCAATAATTAAACACAAGTACGTACAAAACTACATAGTCATTAAGCCTATAGAATCCAATAAGACAGGGGGAACTGTCGTCCCCTGGGTAAGGCTCTACCACGTACTTTTCCCCTGCCAATAAACCCTCACCCTAATGACAACGGCGACTGTCCAGTCGTATACAGAATCTAATGAGGCAGGAGAAACTGGCCTCCCCTGGGTAAGACCACGTCATGTACTTTTCCCCTGCCAATAAACCTTCACCTTGGTTACTACTACGACTATGTCCAGTCGTATACAAAATCCAATGAGGCAGGGGAACTGTCTTCCCTTGGCCCATACCACGTACTTTCCCCTGCCAATAAACCCTCACCTTGGTAACAACGACGACTATGTCCAGTCCTAGGTTGGTGGTGAGCACGGCCTCCGGCAGGGGGCTGTCGTCGTCGTCGCCGTTCTCGAGGTCGTCCGACAGGTTCCGCGAGGACCTCTTCATCGGAGACGAGGCGGTCGGCTCCAGCTCGTCCCCCGGCTCCGTGTATCTCTGCCATTTCTGCACTTGCTGCTTTTTACTTTGTAACCTTTGTTCTGTGAATGGACAAATTAGTTGATTATGTGTCTTAATGCAGACAATCATAGGTATACGTTATCTTTTTTCCAGAAACGTAAATAAATAGCTTTTAATAACTGTGCACTGCGTTCAAGTATGGTTGTGACGCAAAATTATCATACAATGAACATATTTTTTTGTAAACACATTTCAATAAAAATAGCTGATGCATTTACATCAAATAAATTAGAGACCCAGACCCAGTACGTTCTGTTATTTTTAAACCATTATAACAATTAAACTGTTGATACACATTTATAATAGCACTATTATGAATGTAGTTATAATATGTAAAATTATTATTTCTGTATTTATTTGCGGACCTTGACTTTCCTAAGCAAATAAGTTGCCCAGATGCATACTATTATCGTGCATCAAGCACATTCTGATTTGAATAAGTACATAAATTACTGGCCATTCAAATCTTACTCATTCTCTAAGTATCAACCAGTTTGCCATCGGAAATTTCCTTTTCTGGCTCTTTTACATATTTAGGGGATCTATTTCATTTATAAAGGCGTATCCATCTTTTGCAATTACGGGCGTTCTGCAATTGAGAGGATAGCTTTGATAGCCCTATAGGTAAGGACAGCTATGGTGGCTCTATATGGTACCTATAGAGGTAAGAACCAAAATACCTTATACCTATAAAGCTATCAAAGGTGTCCTTCGAATAGAACGTTCGCAATTGCAAAAAGAAGAATCGCCGCCGTAGCTCAAAAAATCCCTGTGAAAATAATTTAATAATGGTATAGTGTAGATTTCTTAATAAACTATATATATTTTAGCTCCAACATGGATGAGCAGTCTCCATTGGCGTACTAAAGACAGCACAAGTCTCAGAAATAGGCCACCTTGCTGCAGCACTTCGAAGATTTTCGTAGTCTTAAAATGCCTCTCCCTTCCTAACATCCATCAGTTGACCTGACACCAATGGGCGAAAGGGAAACCGACATAACATATAGGTACTAATATGCATAACACATCGTTCTGATGACACTTAAATTCTACAGAAATTCTACCAAAGGGAAGCCGGTAGGAATCGGCTTACACGGACCCTTCGCCTCTCCTGATACATTGTGATTGAGAATTGTAAAATGAGTTCTATGGGGATCACTTATAAGATTAATTTGTACTAAACAACAGTCTATCCTAGCTCGTAATCCTACAATTCTTATAGCTTAATCAGACCCTAGCGAGACGTAATGTTTATTTCTCGCCGGTGAGTCAACGATTACGTCAGACTGGCAGCGTAATATTTAATCAATGCCGATGATGAGAATACACAAGTAGTTCAACGGGTCGAGAACAGGTCTTTTGGTTATATTGGACCATGATAACAAAAATAACACGTGTTCATTATGATTTTTTTATCCCGGAATCTGTAATGTTTGAGTTATTTCTATAGAATTGTCATTTTGTTATAATATGGAATTTCATATTTATCTATAGCTAAAAGTGAGTCTACCAATCGATAGTACTTGCTGAATGGGAAAAATAAATAAAAAATATCCGGTTTCAATTGCGATAGTTAACTCATACCATCAATTTTGCTTGCGGCAAAATTTTAATGTTCATAATAGAGATGGCTCCTAAGTAAACTACCGTATCTGAGAAAATTGCGATTTACACTTTTATAGCGTTTAGTTATCTATGTACTGTAATAATATGCACCTTTCAGCTTTCTCTATTTACTAACTCAGTTCCAAATCCACAAAAAAAATGAAGATTTTTTAATAAAAAATCTTCATTTTTTTTGTGGTAGTAAAAAGTACGTAAATAACGAAACGTTGAAAAGTGAAAATCACAATTTTTTAGATACGATAGTTTACTTGGGAGCCATCGAATTATCTTATGCAAAAAATTTAAAATGCTCATAAACAAACGTTACATTAAGTATTTACTAAATATTTCATCACCTGTATTTATAGACCTCGGACCATACATTATAAATTTATACAAAAAGCAAACAATTGAACGTAGACGAGTTAAAAATTATGTTAATAAAATGTAAACGACCGATTATTTCGCCGATTAAGATACCGGAAATGTTAATCAGATTAATCTGTAAACCAAGCATTAAAACAAGAATTTATCATAAGAACAAATATGCCGACTTAAGAATAATTAATCACAATTTTCTCACATTTGAGCTGCGACGTGAACGGTGCATCTCGACGAATTATTTCGAGACGGACTAAATGTCATTGAACCCGCAAAGAAAGTGCAATAGTGCCACGCGAAAAATTGTAATCAACACTAAATGGGCAACAGAACGGCGGCATGCACGGAGAAATTGTAACAGTTTACGAAAATTGTTTCAATAATGTAATGTCGCTTTGTCCGTTCAGTAAGCAAACATTTTTTTTTTGTATCTAAAACATAAACATTAAACCCAATACTAATAAACCTGAAGGCAACGGAAATTGAAATAAAAAGAATACAAGTTAATAACGAGAAACTCTTTTTACAGATTTAAATTTACTATGAATAAAATTATTTCATATTTTCGTACAATTTTTTAGTAAATACAGTTACATGGATATTGACCCAGTGGGGAAAGAGACGGCTAAACTAGCCCGCGAGTTTGATCAGCGTGCAGAGAGAAATGTTTGTAATTCGCAAATATTTGCCTTGGATCTGTATGTTTTAATAAGTACTTATAGATTCTAATCCTATTACTAATTACTGAAGACTTATGTCTTAATGCTGAATTGGACTATGTGTGCGATTATTCGGTTTATTTTTACTTCATTTACTAGGTGTAGTTCGCGGCTTCCCCGCTTGTAGTCTTTCCCGCTACTAAAGTCCATAAAACACGGTACGACGTCTACGCCATCTATTTTAAACATTAGATTAAAAATCCATAGGAGCTAATTACCGGGATAAAAACTAGCCTATGTGTTAATCCAAGACATGGTCTACCTGTGTGTCAAATTTTATCTAAATTAGTTATTTTGTTTTTTCGTTTATTTCCAACAAACATCGAAATATTTTCACAAAGTCACATCTATAATATCAGTAAGACTAAATAAAATATCACGCAATTAAAAGTTACTCTTAAATTCACATTTCGTCGCCATAAAATCCATTACAAAAACTACACACACGAAACCGCAATGGTGTGAAAAAATGTATACAAAAACGCCATCCAGTCACGATATAGCGCCGGGAAATATATAATAATGATTTCAATCACTTCATTAGCGCTCCGACGGTGTTTTTACAACGTCATCCATTGATGCGCGAACCCGCGTTAAAGTATAATACATGGGTGGCAATTAAATGACATTAATGAGCCCCCTATAGAGTACTCGGCATTAAATATTACATCGAGGTGTGGAAAGAGAATTGACAAATTAGAGACTTATGTGCGAGACAGAGACGGCATTACACAAAGCCGAAACTTACATATTGTCTCTTTCTAAACCCCATACGAAGTATTCACAGTCGCGTATTGTCTTTTTTAATGTTTATTTTACTGTCGAGTACTATCTTTTTATGGCTGAGGGTAATGAAAGGAGAGTCACCTAATTGTTATTGCTCTTCATCACTACGAACACCCACTATGCCAGCGTAATCGAAATTACATAGCTGTTGATTCATATCAGTTTTTGTGAGATCATAATACCACCTTGGTCGGGAACATTTATTGGTAAATGGTGACAACATTCCAGTATTAAAAACCCCCACGAAGTTATCCATAGTTTATGATACTTCGATTTTGATAAACATTTCCAATAGCTTTTTCGATCAATGGACAGAAATATATATATTTTTTTGATATTTCACTTACATATTTTGATTGTTTTTTTAGTGATCAAACAGAATGCTAGGATTGGGATGGTATATTGAAAACGGCGGTATATCAAGTTATAGAAATGTATAATGTAAACATTTCCTAGTCAGAATAAACCACGATAAGAATATGAATAAAATTTCGCAGGTAATATAATTTTAAATACCAATCCACGATGGCACTTTTATTTTGGAAAAATTACGCTGGTTTTATTCATAAAGAGTCGTACTAGGGAAACATAAATTATGAGGATATCAATTACAACCAGGCCTCGAACTGTTCTAATTTCAAACTACCAATTATAGTTGTCATTGGCCACATTGTCATTTAACGCTTTAATCGATGGGTTAATTCACCCTCTAATAACATAATTGTGTGCTAAACTTCCTCCTACCCTACGACCCTCGTCAAAAGCAACGGGTCGCGAGTCATCCCCTCGTGACGTCACAAGTTTATTTTGGAACAAACATCCGAGTTCAGTCTAGACGCTGAGCGGTGGATCGATCGTGACGCCCTTCAATATTGAATGCAGAAACAGAAGGTTATGACTATTAAAATTGCAATTTAACATATTATGTCAGGCAGCAGTGTTCTCGCATTGTTGTGTTGTCGTTTGAAGGATTATTAGCTAGCTTAATTACTGGGCATTAAGAGACTTAAGATGTCATATCTCAGGGCGGTGAGCGCAGTGGAGTGCCACTCAGTACTTTCTCATCTAAAGTTTTATATACCTAGCAGTGGCGAAGATATAATTCTTCCGAAAGAGAATCTGACACAACATATACGTTTTAATATGCATAAATGCGATCGGCAAATCGTTCTAGTGATAATTAGATATAAATTACGAAAGGGAAGCCGGTAGGAATCGGGTTATATGGAGCCTTCGTCACTGTTATATAGTGTTCTGTTTATGGGTAATTGTATCGCTTACCAACAGGCGAGCGTAATGCTCGTCTAATCCTTTAACTACCATAAAAACGTAAATATCAAAAGACAATTGTATCGGTTTTTTATATGATAACTTTGACAGTTTCACGTAACAGTAAATTTATCGTTCTAGATTCCTGCGCCCTTGAGACCTCATCGTTGGCCCGCTGGGAACGGTTGCCGTACGTTGGAAAGTAACCACAGCTTAGAAATATATAACAGAAGATAGTAATGGAATATTTATCGCCACATTTTTTCTTATTGTCTCGGTACAATAACAGCGGTACTTGAATCTTGGGTTCGCTGCCCTGGTTGGCGAGAAGTCGGAAATTTTGCCTTGTAAAAGTCAATAGGCTTGCCTCCTATTGGACCTAACATGTGTAATAACAGTCTGACTACTCCTGAAAAGGGGAAAAGCCGTGGTGTTAATTTTTTTTTCATATTCTTATCTCACTCCAATTTTTCAAGTATGCTGCAGAATGAGGAGGAAGCCGGTATTTAAGATAATCCGCGACTAATCGTTTAAATTTAAAATGAAACCAATCAAAATATCGAAGTGGAGAAATGAATGTAATCGAACTTTTAATCTTGGATAAGAGTGTTATTGCTAATCGTAACTTCCTAACGGTATCAAA
>NW_023595285.1:0-7866 GCF_014839805.1 Manduca sexta | reverse complement strand
TAATGATTTCTTATGTTTATGCGAATGTTAGACACGGTAATAAAACTATTTAAAAAACGTGATACAATTTGTAAAATAGTTTTATTTCCAACTTTTTTAATTTAGAGATACCGTTGTAGAACGACGTGGTTGTATTGTAAGGTGTCGAACATTTCCTACAGTAATTTATAAGGCAGTATTAAAATACTGTCTTATAAATATAATACTAAAGTATTGATGCATATACTTACGCCTTTTATTCTTAAAGGGGTACGCATAGGCGCTATAGGTGCACAAATTTTTCGCCTCGTGTGTTTTCTGTTCCATGATGTGATAGCTAAGCCCATAGCCATCAAGCACAAATTGAATTGAACTGACTAGGGAATCTAATACAAGTTTCCCGATCCGGGAATCAGACACGAGACCTCATCACTACAGTCGTTAACACTACGTCACCAAGGCAGTCTTTTTATTGAGTATATTATAAAATCGATTGTATAATTTAATAATAAATTTAAGTTCTTGGCTATAATAAATATCCTTATTCCTCTTATAGGCGTCCTAGTACCCCTCGTAAAGGTGCCTTTGAGAGTCGATGTGCCAAATTTCTAAGGTGCCCTTGAAAATAGCGATCTTGAAAGGTGCCCTTGGGGTTATTCCGATTTCTGGCAAGAGAAACTGTACATTTCGCTATGCTTGCCAAAAGTTAAAGTCAATTGAGACGAGCCTTACTATAAGTATTCCTACAGTCTTTGCTTTTAAAGCTTTGTTGAATAATGAAGGATTATAACCTGTTAAGTAAATTATAATTTCACGGATGACGTACACAACAAAATAGTTAAGCAGTTTTGTTTATATACTAGGTAAGTAAATAATATTATTAAAAGTGGTGACAGCCTGGTTGGGTGTGGAACGGACTGCCGAGCCGAATGTCCACAGGTTCAAAAGCCAAGGGCACACACCTCTGACTCTTCTTAAATTATGTGTGTTTTCTTTGTGAACTATCGCTTGCTTAACGTTAAAGGAAAACATCGTGAGGAAACCTGCACACCTGAGAAATTCTCTATAGGAATCTTGAGGGTGTGTGAAGTCTACCAATCCGCACTAGCCCAGTGTGGTGGACTAAGGCCTAATCCCTCTCAGTAGTATAGGGGCCCGTGCCCAGCAGTGGGACGGTATATAATTATTATGCTATAATATGCTAGATATTGATTATAGACGATTCTCTTTAAAAAAGGCTTATCATTTTTTACCTGGTTATAAAAAATCCACTATACCTGATACAATGGAGGGAGTGGAGTGAGAAAAAACTCGCATTCTGAAGATGTCAAGCAAACAACGCAGATAGGTAACGTGATGTATGACTTTGTACGTGCTGTGAAAAAGCCTAGAGTGGAATGGTGACGTAGATGTTAGAAATGCATGGAGGCGGTTGATTGAAGATCAACTCGCAACTAGCAAGCGACCACGTGCGTTGTAAAATTCTCAGAAGGAGTATCTTCTGAGAGTTCTACTTTTGCAGATCGTACTTATCTACTTCGTGAAGAAAACGGTCTACAAAAGTTATGAGGCTTTGCTGGTTTTTAGTTTTTTAGTGTATCATTAAAAATGGAATTCATTTTTTTTATTTAATGGTGTATGGTTATTAAAATAAATGTATGATATAGATTTGTTGGAGTTATGACCTTTTACTTACACTATTTCTACAGTTATAGTTACAGTCTCGTAAAGACTACGCTAAGGCTTTCCTAATTTTATATTATGATAAGTACCAGTACTTATACATCCAGATGTTTGCGAGTTGAAACACAAAATATCTTAACTAGAACTATATTACGGAATTCATCACGATAAAATCCGTAAAATAATTTTATTTCAATGTATAACATAATAATCATTATATATTAACTAGCTCTCTCCTATCAATTATGCCTAGTTTTGCAATTACATTGAACTCATCCGAGGATACGTAAAGTTGTTAAAAATGTGACATCTTTTCGAAATACCACATCCATGATCACAGTACTCCCTTCATTCTGGTTGTGATGGATACCGCGACAGCAAAGAGTACCGCGCAAATGTATTCAAATGTTAACAACACACACACATACACACACACACACTGGAGACACACACAGACAGACACATACGCATCCATTGTTATACTCTTGATGTAGTTCACGCGGTGAATATGCGGACAAAGAGAAACCTCTCTTAAATGAGTGTCTAGTTGAGATGAGATTTGTCAGGAAAGGTATATTACGGCATTCTTAAGTAAACCAGTATGTAGAATTTCAATGGAACGTATTTTTGAAGTATAGAGTATTCTACTGATATACAAATAAGTCTGAAATCATGGGAAATTTTATTAATTCGCGGCGCCCAATCTTAACGGTGATCAGTTAAATATGCAGGAGATTCTATAGAGCACAAGTTTGTGCGTAATACACAGATGAACTCCTTCTAAACTCTCAAAGTCCGGTGAGACGGCAATCCAAGATGACCGGAGAGTGATCAGGCCGCAGGACCAACAGCTTTACGTGCCAACTTTCTAATACCGAGCTGTGACTAAGTAATTTTTAAAATGGAAAAACCACAGTCTCAACATGACCCGGGATTCCGAACCCAGGACCTCATGCGTGGTAGTCGCACTCGCCCTGTGTACAATTACAACTACGCCACTGAGCCCTTCCCTAAAAAGTGCAGTGCAACGTGTAACTCTTAATCATTAATTTATGATTATCATGTACCTTGATTTGTCATAAGTGTAACTACGTTCAGTTATGTAATTATTCAATTATTACATTTATTTATTTTTGGCCAATAAGTTAAATATGATAAAAGTTGGTTCTTTCGTAAATGTTAAGTTTAAATTCCATTAATTTAGGTTTTGATACTTTCTTTGTTTTTTGGTATGTTCGTAAAAACTATAATGAGCTTACAATGTGGTCAAATAACATAAGAATAAGTGCCGATTCATTGTGATTGGTGATAAGCCTAACACGTGACCGACGCATTGCTCTCTCGACCAAACAAAAACATCAAAATTAACGACTAGACTAGACTTACGAGACGCGTTTTTTTGGACATAAGGGGTTGTGTTCATAATTATTCGAAACTTAATCTGCAAGCTAGGCACTTTCACTCAATTCTGATGAGTTATTTCAGCTTGTTTGCAAAACGAACACACAGGAGCACGTACATTTACATAATAATAATGTTAGGGCGACCGCACATTGCTGAGTAATTCATATTTATTAGGTTTTGTGAAAAATATAAGGTTAGCATCATTTCGCTGGTATGGTGGCAAATTATTATGACTCTTGTTACCTGTAATGTATTATACCAAATTGATTTACCGTCTTTTTCCATGAACGATCTTGATCGCTTTTTTTCGATCCATCGCGAAAATGGAACAATCAGAACAAAGTTTTATTTGACATACTTACAAGTGTCTTATTTTGATTGGCTAATTCTCTAAATCGGATTAAAGATAGAGATTGGGATTGTTTATTGAAAACGGCTGTTAGATACTTCCGAGTACAGACGAATAGTCACGAACACGAATATGTAAATCGCTTATTCGTGTATTTGTTACGAATAATTCATAGTCATATTGTGAACGAATTGCTCGCTAAGTTATTCGGAGAATTATTCGCCGATAGTCTAAATGAGGCATTAAATGTGTCTTTGGATTGATGTGGATTTGGTTCATTGCACCCATAGATTGTAACTACAGCGTAACTATGTTAGTAAATTCGACTTCCTATTGGAAATGTAAGATGCGTTTGGTAGGTGATATTAGGTAATATTTTGCACCTAAATTAATTGTAATAACTGTATAATATACGTGAAAAATATAATTCATGTTGATGGGTTTTTATTTATTTATTTCTTTTTATTTTTATTGAGGGAAAATTTTTTGAGTACACACTTTATTCATGTATGTATTTATTCCTCTGAATGTGGTGTTAATAAAGTGTTTAATTCATTTAGAACCAATGACTAAATATAAAGAGGACAGGCCTCAAAAGTTAGCTATATGAATAAGTTATATTTATGTTAGGAAATCGACGCAGAATGTCAATATATATGTCTATCTCTTTTACTCAAAGCTTATTTGGAACGCAACAAACAAAGACAAAAATAATTGCTTTCTTCGAATATGGCACTATTTCGTTTACTTCAACACGCTGGGACCGCCTTGCGGCCGAAACGCCATTTATCGTAGCCCAGTCAGCAAGTACATGTAGTGTCAGACGATGTAAACAAATCTTCATAAATATTGAATTTAAAGTAATATAATCATATTCTCAATTGTTAAGTTTGTTTATTAGTGTATTTGTTAAGTTTCGAAAGTGACTCAGTGTTGTGTGAAAGGATGCAAATCGAATTCACGCAAGAAAGACCCCGAAATATCTTTTCATAGGTTAGTAACTGTTTTACCGAAAATTTGTAAATATCTTTGTATATTTACTTTTGGATGTGTTTTATCATTAAAATTATGTATTTCATTCAATCATTCTTACTTCCTACTCACAATTCTTTAAATTAAAATCTTTTAAAAATATTCGAATGCCGTATAGTGTGGCATGGTCTTAAACAGTGTTCCAAGGCCGTGGAAATCGCGAGACATGATTGATCATTGGGACATGGTGCTGGTGACTGGGCCTCCGTACTGGAGCGTGGGTCCAAACCCACGCGTGACTAAGTAAGCTGGTATGATCACTACAAGTATGGACTTTGGAACACTTAATAATATTATGTGCGTCAATCTATAATGAAGGCGATTTGTACGAAATAAGTGTAAGTGGAAATGGAGTTCCATGGTCCCTTGAGATTATTGGGTTTTATGGAAACATATACCAATAATATATACAAAAAAATTAAAGACACAGAGAGTAATAAAATAGATCTTAATTTATACGATCGGTTTTTTTTTAACAAAATAATCAATTTATATTAAAACTCTCATTAGAACAAATTTTAAAAAAATACACTAAATAAACATATTTTTAGATTTATCACTGGTAGTGGGTCTCTCATATGTGAGAGTCCGGCTGGATCGGTACCACCGCAATGTCTATTTCTGCCGCCAAGCAGCAGTGTGTAGTCACTGTTCTGTTCCGGTATGAAGGATATTGTAGCCAGTGTAACTACTGGACATAATGAGACTTAACATCTCATGTCTGAAGATAGCGAGCGCAGTGGAATACCAAACAATACTTTGTAATTTAAGGTGTTGGATGATGTTTCTACTGTTTATAGGCGGTCGTATGATTTGTCATTAAGCAAACGGTAAGCTCGTCTCGTCATTCAAAAGAATAAAAAAACTTTTGTGTTTAGAACTATTTAAATATCCTTAGTTCGAACTTATAGTAGCATCAGCATGTCCAGATTTGGCACCGGCAGGCGGACGCGAGACGCGCCGGCGCCGGTGTAGGCGTGCACAACAGACAGGCCGACGCGACGCCTCACTTACATATAGAAGGGTAACTCTTCAAGGTCATGGAAATAAAAATTAACTTGGCAACTCAGCAAATGTAGCATTTAGCCTTATTTTGTATAAATTATATCGACCTTAGCTTGATCTCTACATTTTTCAATCTTGAATGTATTTTAAGGGTAAGAAGACAGTTACGTCATTGGGAATTCGGTGCGGCGGCATCTCGAACACAAATCAAATCTCGACTAACTCAAGTTTTTACAATCGAAAACATTATTTTACTCTCGCGTTGGGAATCTGACACATCTTTATCTTGTTCGTGCAGAAGAGAATTTTATTCAAGACACGGTCTGGCAATGCTTAGATAATTTATATTTGTCTGAGCGTCTGATATTTCAATCATCAGGTCAAAGTTATTTATGAGATAAAATACAAATTAAAAAGAACAGTTGTATCGATATGTCCCGAACGTTCAGTGTGTTCAACTGAATTGAACTGCAATCCATTCAAAATAACTTTACTATGGTCAATATTGACAGCTTGTGGTTTTGTACGGAGTGGTGATCATGATATAAGAACTCGAGTCTAAGTGTAAACCTGGATTTGAATAAAAAATATTAGTCAAATAAGCAAAATTATTTGTTGTTCAAGTGAATAAATAGGTTATAACGGTGACGTTTTGGTTGCCATTTTACTTCAGATTTTGAACAAATAGTTTATATGGACGATCGTGTCTATAGAATATACGTCAATGACTAAAATAATTTTATTAATTTCAGTCTCCTGGATGCGCACCGCTTCTAATATATAGATCTGGAAATCTTTGGGGGAGACCCATGTTCAGCAGTGGACATCCTGTGGCTGATGATGATGATGATGTTGACTCAAACATTACTGATATTATAATAATTATTTATGCTTTTTATAATAATTATTTAACAAAAAGTTTATATGGACGTTCGTGTCTATAGAATATACGTCAATAATAATGGTGCTAATTGTCACAATTTTATGACCATTTTATAATTAATCTAACCTTACATGAAGATTAAAAATAAAATGTATCCAATATGTACGACATAAATAATTCAAATAATGGAATGGAAAATATTGTAGGCCGTTTGAAAATCGAACGTTAACGCTTTCATCGGTTTTGTGACATGTGTGGAGATTATGATGGATTACCGTGCCGCGGACTCCATTATCATAGCTTTCATCTAAACCGAATAACTGTTTGGACATGACATGAAATGATCGGTGTTCGACGTTACTTTGCACGTGTTGTGGGATTTTACTCGGTTGGATGGTTTAGTTGGCCGATAATATTTAAATTAGTTGTTTTACAATGCTATTTTTAGGACCACAAGTTTGTTTATTTTATAGATTGCTGTTAGGTGTTTGATAGGAAATATCGAAACGTTGTCGCTTTTCAGCCAAATCTAACTCATATTGTGGTCACTAGATAATTTTATTAAGAACCTAATATAACCCTGTTTAACTTAGAAGTATAACAAATCATTTGTAATGAATTTCTTAACTTGAATCCACTATATTATAGAACTTCAAGTCACACATATCGTTTGGTGCAAAACTAAAGATCACCGCCAATACCCTCAATGGAATCGTGATTTTAAAATAATTTTGCTTATTAGCGCCTACCGCCACATTTTCTTCCACTTTTCCTCGGTCTAAGCATAGTGAGGAAAAATAAAGTAAACTGTTGGACATAGTAAATTGCTGGACAGTAAGGCAGAAATAAACCAGCTTTTAATAAAGGAAAAAGTGATTACAGGCTGCAAATAATAATCTTTTTTTTTGATATTTGAATATCGAATTTAAAATCTATACTTCTATACTATTATATAAAGTTGAAGAGTTTGTTTGTTTGTTTGTTTGAGCGCGCTAATCTCAGGAACTATCGGTTCGAACTGAAAAATTTTTTTTGTGTTGGATAGCCCTTTATTCGTGGAGTGCTATATGCTATATATCATCACGCTATGACCAATAGGAGCGGAGCAGTAATGGCTAATCTCAGGAACTATCGGTTCGAACTGAAAAAATATTTTTGTGTTGGATAGCCCTTTGTTCCTGAAGTGCTATAAGCTATATATCATCACGCTATGAGCAATAGGAGCGGAGCAGTAATGAAACATGTTGCAAAACAGGGAAAATTTATTAGTTTTGAGAGCTTCCGTTGCGTGCGCTGCGTAAACGGTTAAAGTTATGCAACAACGATGTATGACGGGATTGTTCCTCTTAAAAAGTTCTACAAAAATATATTTAAAAAAAAATTCCCCTGCTGCATCTGTCTGCCTGAACATGTTAAACTCAAAATACCCAACGTATTAAGATGAAATTTGGTATGGAGACAGTTTGAGATCCTGGGAAGAACATAGGCTCCCGGGAAAATATATAGTGTTACTTTTATAACGGAAAACTTT
>NW_023595284.1:0-3000 GCF_014839805.1 Manduca sexta | reverse complement strand
GATACTCACGAACCTCAACTCAATACCTACTGTTACATAAATGTGAATTTACGTACTTTAGGAGAATTATTTTTATTGGGAATGAAGTGGGTACGAATTGTTGTAAGTAGCCACAACTTTACGAAGCAATATTTTCGCTTCGCAAATCGTGATAGGACATAAAAAAGTTGCCCGTTCTAATACAATGACGAGGCGATTTTTACTCGCGTTAATAGGTGAAACTCCCAAAAAAACTCACACCGTTTCATTGAGGCTTTAAATATAATATTTCCTACATCATGCATAGGCCGGCAGATCCAGGGCTAAACCACTATTTCACAGAAACTCATACCATACTTACAGTTGTGTTTTGTTTGGTGAGTGAAATTTTTGAAGTCCTAACACCGGTCTTCCGTTCCTAATCCCTATTTCTTTTTGCCCTTCTGATATAATCGGTATTTATGGGTGGTGTAGATTACTGGACTCGGGTAAGCCTAAATTATCGGCTGAATTATTATAAATAAGATCTCACCACCACCCATAGCCTCCACAATACGAAAATAATGGAAAATATTTTCAAAAAGATCTCATAAAACATTTTTGAAGTACCGCAAACAAAATTCTATTTTACAACAAGGAAGAACTCGCAAATCTCACAGTTTATATACGAGACTAAAAATATGAGTTTCACGTAACCCTATTCACGTTTTTCCTCAGAGATTGCGAGAGAGACAGGCCGGCTTACGTCGTGTTTCAACTGGACAAAGTGTTTGATGTCAACAAAGAGACATCTTATTTCGAATGGGGTGAGCTACAGGCGGATTTGGGAAGACTTGCATCTGTATTAGATGTGGGAATGCTGAAGACGATATCAGTTAACTTCAGTAAGTTACTGAACCAAATGCTTTTGGTATCAGATGTGAATTTGGCGAAATATAGGTAAGTTGTTGGTTTTATTTGTGTAGCTTTTGTCTTTTTCTTTTTCATTCTATATGGAAATGGAATAGAGATCACGTATACCACATTACGTGTAAAACATATTATGACATTGTTAATTTATAACTAAGCACTAAAACTTGCATAGCCCAAATCGTACCAATCGCAGTTAACTAAAAATATCAAGCATAAGTAATTATTATTAACGTAATAAGTAAATGAGGTATCTTCAAATTCAAGAATGGATTACAACGTGCCCGTTGTCGGAAAGGATCTCCCATCATTAGTGGATCAACTTCAAAATGTTGCGGCTCAACTATCAGACCTAACAACTGCGGGTCGTCTAGAAACACTGGGTATGTTTAATTTGATATAACATCATTTTTAACGGTAGCTATGCAATAAATAACCAACTATCACGTATTTAGTAATGACGCACGTACAAAGCAAACGTGGTGGACTAAGCCTAGAACCCTCTCAGGAGTGAGAGGGGCCCGTGCTCAACAGTAGGACATAATAAAATATAGGGCTGGAATATAAAATATTGAATAAAAATCCATCATTGATGAGGACTAACATTACATACATAACATCACGCATTTTATCCCCGAAAGTATGCAGAAAGGCGCAACCAGGGCCCCCACTTTTCGCCAAGTGTGTTCAGTCCCATGATGTGATAGAGGCGAGCCTATCGCCATATCGGGCGCAAATTCCAGACTCCGGGCTGATACTGAGCAGAAAAACCCAAATATCACTTTGCCCGACCCGGGATTCGAACCCAGGACCTCAGAGCGCTATTGTACCGGACGTGCAATACAACTACGCCACCGAGGCAGTCTAACATTAACTGGTAGAAACCTTGTTGACTCCATCACCTGCAACATTTAACATAGTAAAAAAGAAAATTTGCTTTTACTAACCTACCGTAGGATAAACAGATAATGCCTTAAAATACTTTAGGTTTCCATACTTTTTAATTCTTGAAAATTATATTTTATATTTTACAGCATCAAGAACCCAAAGATTGTATCTTACGAACATTAAGCCATTGGAGCAATTGCGAGCTGACGTGGTATTCAAGTTAACAGAATTGGAGCTACAGCTGATGCCTTTCAGAAGGAAACTAAACATTTCTTTAAGTCATATACATACAGCGCAGTTTTATATTGATAACCAAGGAGATGTAATCGCTCAAAAGGTCAGAAAAATATTTAAAATCATATTGTATGCTAAAGTCTTCTTCGCAGTTTCATAAATGTAGAAGGAACATGGTATTACTTCTGTAGAATGCTAAAAAAAGAATTCAACGAACATAGCGTGTTGAATTTCATGAAATACTATAATAAATATAACACGACAAATTTAGACTATATTCGAAATGCTCCGTATAACAGCGATGTGAATTTATTGTCAATCATTTCAATCAAATCACAAACTCTAGGTTGTGATTTTTTTCAGTCGTATAATAGACTCCACTATTTACCATGTATATTTTGTTAGATTCTATAAGTGGTAAGCCATTGACTACCCAATAACCATTATAACTTACCAAAAAAGTCCATGATTCATCCCAGAAAGTGTCGTTACTACATCAATTATCATGGTATTTACTGAGGTGTTTTGGAGTTAGGTATCTATATTTCCAACAGGCCTCATTAGACACCATCATACTGTACTAAAAGATGTTTTATAGCCAATACCATTTATTCCAGAAAGTGTCAACATACGTGTCCCGTTTAATATCTCACGCGGCCGGCTGGCGGACCCACGTGTTAGTGTCAGCTGGGAAGCACGCCGCGAGATGCAGGCCTTTGTTCGCCGTGTACGCGGCGATACGGTCGCTGCTTTGCGGCAATTACGTCGCTTCGTTGGTAAGATATTGATTAGCACGTTCGAAAGATACGCCAATATTGGATCAAATATCTGATGTCTTAAAAGAATTGAGACCATTGTTCGCCGTCTACGTAAGGTTACAGTAACTGATTTGTGGTAATTACGTCGCCAATATTGGATCATTTAAGACAATTATTTATTTAGAGACAAATGATTAAGTTCTAATTTTGCTGCTGCTCTGTTCTATTATAT
>NW_023595283.1:0-7986 GCF_014839805.1 Manduca sexta | reverse complement strand
AAACAACTTGCAGTAGTCTTTCTTTATTATAGTAGTAGTATATTATTTTTCCTTCATTTAACAGAGATACGCACGGTCAGAAACATCGGCGAAGGGAATCGCTCTGTATGTTACATCGTAAAATGTTTCAATTATATGTTTAAATCTTTCGAATTAATCCCTCACAAAAAACTTAATATTTAATTATAGTATGACAGTGTATAATCGCTTTTGGTTTATTTGTTATGAATGTATCACGGATGCTATTTTGTTTTATTTAAAGGGTATGTGTTTTTAGTATCATGATTCATACTATTTTGTTGTTTTACAAGTTTTATCGACACTCTTTATTGTATTGTAGTAGGTACTTATTAATTTTTTTAGATTTGAAGCTTGTTGGAGATTGTAACCTTCGTCGTGACTTATTATTTTTATATGTTCTATTTTTAGAACTAATTGTATTTTGTTTGCCATAGTTACTTCTCTTTAGTCCAAATAAAGCACTCATGTCAATAACATCTTTTACTAACTTTATTTAATTACTAAGAACATATACCATATTTACAACACGTTATCAGCACGAACGCTTAGTTGTTAGTTTTTTTTTCACTTTATTTGGTAAAATAATGTTGTATATATTTTTTCTGACTAGGAAATAGTAATAGTCTGAAAATGTCACATGAATCTGGAGATGTTTCGAGTGTGAAAAATTCCCCGTCGTCGAGCTCATCTTTTACATTTTCATGTTTGAGGAATAAAGATGGATATCCTACATGGAAATTTAAGATGCGCAATTACCTTATGCATGAGGATCTGTGGGAAACAATCGGTGGATACCCAAATGGAACACAACCCCTGCCTCTACAAAGGTACGCAAAGACGCAAAGGCATTAGCAAAGATATGCTTATCAGTAGAAGGTGCAGCGATAACCCATATAAGATGTGCGAAAACTGCATCTGAGGCATGGACTTGTTTGCAAAAAGCCTTTGAAGATAAGGGAATAGGACGAAGATTATTTTTGGAGCGTAGACTGTACAGGTTGAGTCTATCAGAGTTCAAAAATATTGAACTATATATTAACGCAGTTATGTCAACCGCACAGGATCTTGCGGATATTGGAAGTAGTCATAGAGGACAAGTCTATTGCTGCAATACTTTTGGGAGGTCTAACTCCAAGGTATGAACCTCTCATTATGGCTTTAGAAAATTGCAATGTAGACGTGACTACAGAGTTGGTGAAAACAAAACTGCTTAATGAAATGTCCAAAGATGTGGCTACGTCATTAGACTCTGTTTTTCATGCGAAGAAGAAGCCTAAGTCAATGAAGAAGAATATAGTTTGTTATGAGTGCAAGACACCTGGACATAAGAGACCAGACTGTCCACAGAGAAACAAGAAGGAGAAAGGCAATGCGGTAAATACCAATGATACGATATTTACAAGTCTTAATACTTCTGGAAACCCAAGAAAGGACATAATTTATGTAGATTCAGGTTGTACTAGACACATGACTTCTAGACGGGACTGGTTTCAGAATATCTCGATACAGAATCAAGGTACTGTTACTGTCGCAAATGGAGAACAGATTAAGTGCTGCGGAATTGGAAATATTTCAATAAACACGCCCGAGAACGTGGTCAACAATATTAGTGATGTTGCTTATATACCAGATTTGAAAGCTAGTTTGTTATCTGTATATAAAACTGTTGAAAAGGGTTTTATTTGTGTTTTTGATAAAATGGATGTAACTTTTATAAATCTGATACTTTTAATTTTACAGGTGAATCTGTTGCTTATGCCTCGCCCTGTGGTGGACTGTACGTTTTAGATGGTACTGTAAATGTTTCCGAGAATGTGGCGGATAATTTTTTGACACAAGATGTGCACTCTGGCTGTCAGGATAGTTATCAAATTTGGCATAAGAGGTTAGGACATTTGTGTCGTATAGGCATGAACCAACTGAAAAATCACAAGGTAGGTATAAAGTATACAGGAGTAGATAAAACTAGTTGTATCGCTTGCGTGGAAGGTAAACAAGCAAGAAAACCTTTCAAAAGGTTAGTGTTTAATAGGGCTACTTCCCTTTGGAACTGATCCATATGGATTTGATGGGACCGGTGTCTACAACTTCTTTTCAAGGAAATAGATATATGTTGACAATAGTAGACGATTATACGCGAAAAGTGTTTGCTTATTTTATTTCTTCTAAAACAGAAGTCAAAGATATATTTTGTGTGTTTCAATGTTTTGTTGAAAAGCAGTTAGATAAAACAATTAAAGCAATTAGGACTGATGGAGGTAAGGAGTTCGTGAATAAAGAGTTTGTTGATTATCTTGCTTCAAAAGGTATTGAACATCAAACAACGACGCCTTATAGTCCTCAGCAAGTTGGAGTAGCGGAACGCACCCATCGTTCGGTTACAGAAAAGGCAAGAACGTTGCTAGCTGAAAGTTCACTACCGAAAGCATTCTGGGAAGATGCATTCCAAGTTGCCATTTACCTTAAGAATAGGTCTCCTCATCGAGCCTTAGGTGGACAAATTCCTTATGACAAATGGTATGGACGAAAAGGTGATCTTAGCCATCTAAAAGTATTTGGTTGTAGAGCTCTAGTCCATATACCTTCGTGTCACAGGAAGAAATTAGATGTCAAGGCACAGGAAGCAATTTTCGTCGGTTATTCTGAAAATCCAGGCACTTATATTTTTAGGGACCCTGCTAACCCACGAAAAGTTATTATATCCAGAGATGCAACCTTTTTGAAAATTGCTTTACAGCGCTAAAGCAGAAGCAATCTGAGTCTGTCGCACAGTCAGAATCTATATTGTTATTTGATGAGCAAAAAGAGATTGAGTCTGAGTTTGATCATGACTGTCAATTCTATGACTGTGATGAGAATATCAGCCCGGCGGCTGAAGCAACTTTACCAGTAAATCTAGAAAGTGCAAAAGAGTTAGTGACTCTGGAAGAGCGAGAGTCTCTCAGTGACTTAAGGCTGCCTAGTGTGGAAGAAGTGACAGCGAATTTGGAACAGGAATCGCACCCTGAGCGCAGATACCCTTCCAGAGATAGAAAAGCAACAAATTTTTATAAAGCTTACAATACGTCAATGGTAGATTCTAATGAACCTACGACATATTACGAAGCTACTCATGCCGATGATGCTCATAAGTGGCAACATGCTATGGTTGATGAGTATAGTTCCTTAAGGAAACTCCATACATGGAATTTAGTAGATAGACCTAACAAAAGGTTATACCATGTAAATGGATTTACAAAATTAAAAGGGATGCTTATGGTAATATTATCAAGTATAAAGCGAGACTCGTCGTCAAAGGTTTTCATCAAGTTGAAAGTGTAGACTACAAGGAGACGTTCGCACCAGTGATTCGTCATTCTTCCCTCCGCACGTTGTTTGCGATAGCTGCAGATATGAAGTTGAGAATGAAGCACTTAGATGTCGATACAGCTTTCCTTAACGGAGATTTAGAAGAAGAAGTTTTCATGGAGCAACCTCTTGGTTTTATTCAAAAGGGTAAAGAAAACAAAGTTTGTTTATTGAAGAAATCTCTTTACGGTCTTAAACAGGCACCGCGAGCTTGGAATAAAAAGTTAAATGAAACGCTTTCTAAAATAGGTTTCATAGGAACTCCTTCCGAACCTTGTGTGTATACTAAACTTTTGGTAAAGAACTTGTAATATTAGGAATCTTTGTTGATGACATAATAGTCTTCTTTAATTCTGATTTGACATTTGACACTGTCAAGAATGATTTGTCGAAATATTTTTCATTAAAAGATCTCGGAATACTGAAATGTTATTTGGGACTACAAGTTGAAAGTGATTCCGAGAGTATAAGGTTGAACCAGCGAAATTATATTCTTTCTATATTAGAAAAATTTAATATGAAGGATTGTAAGGCCGTGGATACTCCATTAATTAAAAAGAATATGGAAAAAGAATGGATGGTCAAGTCGGTGAGTCTTATCCTTATCAAAACTTAATAGGATGCCTCATGTATCTAGCGGTAAACACACGACCAGACATCGCTTACGCCACGAGCTATTTAAGTCAATTTAATACGTGTTTTACTAAAGAACACTGGAATGCTGCTAAAAGGATTCTGCAATACCTAAAAGGTACCCTAAACTATTCATTGGTTTACAGGAAGAATAGAGAACCTTTAAAGGGTTTTAGTGACGCAGACTGGGCAAACTGTCCAATCGACAGAAGGTCATACACCGGTTATGTTTACAAGTTAAGTGAAGGTCCAGTATCATGGGAGTCCAAGAAGCAACCTACTGTTGCGTTAAGTTCGGCCGAGTCAGAATATATGGCATTAGCGTCTGCCACGAAGGAAGCGTGTTACTTACGTCGGTTTATATACGAGATAACAGGTATACTTTGTTCAGTTAACTTAGCTTCTGACAGCCAAAGTGCCATTAATCTTGTTCGAAATCCTGTACACCACAGCAGGACGAAGCATATAGATACTAGGTTTCACTTTATTAGGGAAAAGGTATCTAATAATATTGTTAAGTTAGAATATATAAAGAGTAACGATATGCCTGCTGATGTACTAACGAAGGCCCTCGGACCTCTAGCACACAAACGATGTGTAGTTAACTTAGGTTTAGAAACTTAATTATTTTATTTGTTTTGTTTCTGTCACAACTGCGATTAAGGGCGGCTGTTGGAGATTGTAACCTTCGTCGTGACTTATTATTTTTATATGTTCTATTTTTAGAACTAATTGTATTTTGTTTGCCATAGTTACTTCTCTTTAGTCCGAAATAAACACTCATGTCAATAACATCTTTTTACTAACTTTATTTAATTACTAAGAACATATACCATATTTACAACAAAGCTATTGTATTTTTTTGTTAACATAAGTAAGGTTTTAGCGATGTTGTAATAGTAAAGTATTTTCTCTAAAACTGTTGTTGATGGGCAGAAAAAAAAACAACAAAAAAGAATAATAATTATGGCTCGGACGAGGTCCACTCTCTTACTGAGACAATGGCTTAAAATGTAAAATAGTAACTGAAGAACAAAATAACTAAACAACAGCAGTTGTGCACACATTGAGACATCTGTATAATACAAATGACTGCTTCGGTGGTATATTTGTAATGCGTACCCGGTACGAATACTTCTACCACGCTGACGTGTCCTGGGTTCAAATCGCGGGCCAAAAATAATTGTGACAGGGTTTTATCATCTTAAAAATTACTCGGCGCAGAGTGGAGGAGCAGAGTGCACCTGTGTATTGCGCACACACTTGTGCACTATAATATGTCCTGCTTACCTGGCTGGTGTCTATTTAGATTGGTCTCCGTGGCTGAAATTCTGCCAGTAGCAGTGCTGAGGTCTCGGGGTACGCACTCCGGGTCGGCCAGTGATGTTACGTTTTATACTCGGTATCAACCTGGAGTGTAAAATTTGTGCCCGATATGGGCACAGTTTCGCCCCCTATCAATTAAGGGATGGAATACACACGGCGGAAAGTGGGTGTTACCCTCTCTGCCTACCTCTTAGGGGATAAAAGGCATGAGTATGTGTGTGTAGCTTAATACATTTATTATGAAACTACGTCTATTTATTGCCTCAACGCGCCGAGCCGAAACATCGACTATACAAAATATATGCGATTCGTCTCTGCTTGCTTTACTGATCTATTTACGTCAAACTTAAAGCCTAATTTAGATGGAACAATTATTCCTTTTAGCAGCAATAATCGAATATCTGTCCAGACTCATATGCGTCAATGCGGGTGATAATTGCTTCAGTATTGCCCATATGCAGACAGAGTACATTTTTTAAGCAACAATTGATCGCTCTAAATGAGGCTCGCAGTTACACCGGGATCGAGTTGTATAAGTGTGTTGTATGGTCGGCAGCGGCGCGGAGGTGACGGACTGCGGGCGGTACCTGATCGTGTCGCCGGTGCGGGACTGCCGCGACAACCTGCTGTTCTACGCGGACCTCAGCAAGCACCCCAACATCGACGGCCTGCTGCCGCTCACGCAGATCGTGCACAAGTTCGAGGCCGATTATGAGGTACTGATGACAAAAATATATAACATTCTTTTGATAGATAAAATTGACTAGCAATAAAAAGTCGAGAGAGAATATGTTGTACGTTATTATTTTTTTATTATTATTAATATCAACTTGTTTTTAGAAGACTTATATGTTTTTTTATTGCAATTAATAAAGTAACTGTTGCTCGAATAAGTTCTGAAATATTTTTGCGATGTAATTTTGTGATTTCCTATATTCCAGTACGTCACAAATGAAGGCTCAGTGTGCATATTCCGCACGAACAGAAACGCTCCCAACTACAGACTGATCAAGATAGACCTGCACAATCCCGCGGAAGAGAATTGGGAGACTCTTATACCGGTAAACAAATATTTATTGTTTTAGATTTCTTAGAACATTTATTATAACGCCATCTAGTGGTGTAGATTAAAATTGTGAAACTACTAGTAAGTAGTTATGACATATTATTCTGAATATAATTAATAACTTTCCGCACACTACTTTAATATTTATTTATTTTATCAAAATTTTAGGAACACCAAAGTGACGTGCTGGACTGGGCGTCGGCTGTCGACCACGATAAATTAGTGATACATTACATTAGAGATGTTAAGGTACGTAATAAAATAATTTCTTTCGTACTTATACAATACAAAAAGGCAACTTAAATTAGCTTAACAATTAATGTGTTTAAATAAAAAATCGTTTTTTATAATAATTAAAAAAAAATATGCCTTGCAAGAATGATGGACTGTATAAATTAAACATACTTTTTAAAAGCATATTTTGTACAGTAAACGATATGAGTCATAAGCACACATGTACAGTGGTGGTAGCAAGCGAAGGTGCGTTCAAATTAGACGACAATGTATACTAACAACATGCCACATATCAACCAATAGGCAATGAGCATCGACTAGGGAGCCAATCACGCAGAACATCGACACGGACGTCAATCCGACCAATCACAAGTGTGCTCACGACTCGTGCCTCTATACCCCATACTTATCTATCTACTGTCCTTTATACTTTAACAATGTTGATGTCTTCCAGAGCGTGTTACAACTGCATAGCATGAAGACCGGCGAATTGCTGCAGTCGTTCCACTTGGACGTGGGCTCGGTGGTCGGCTTCTCCGGCAAGAAGGACCAGACGGAGATATTCTACCACTTCATGTCGTTCCTCACGCCCGGCGTCATATACCACGTCGACTTCACCAAACAACCTTACTCTCCTACGGTAAGGCCATATCGAAAGGAAGGTTTAGATTGAGATAACATGCAATTGATTTCCGCAAGTAATTTTTACTGTGTAATTAATCACAAGTTTTGAAACTTGCAGCAGTCGCAACAAGTTGCATGTATATTAGAATATTTCTGCTAGTGTATACCCATCTGAAAGTTCTAGTATAATATAATTGCTGCAAAAACTTGGTAGTCTAAACTGAGCAGTTGAAAGTTTGTGGTTACTTTTTGTTTATAAACCGTAGCAGCTTTGAAAGGTACATGCATGTTTTCGTGATATATGTGATGCGTGTTAAACGCCTGTCGCTTGAGTAATCAATCTTGTTATTTATTCTTTTTTTATAATCTTGGTCATTATAGGTACTAAACATAATATAAAAAAAAATATAAATCATAGTTAGGTTTGTTTATTGATTTAGCGATTATGTGATTAAATATGACTAAAGAAAAATCATTCACTCCAATGCGTATTATTATATCATAAAATTGTTATTTATTTGAGATTGAACACGAATATTTTTATTTTGCAGATATTCAGAGAGGTGAAAGTGAAGGATTTCGACGCATCACAATACGAGGCTAAACAAGTTTTCTACTCAAGCAAAGATGGCACCAAAGTTCCTATGTTTATTGTATCTAAAAGGTGGGCAAAAATACAAAATATTACATTTATATACATTATTTTTTCTTATTGCTGGAGAATTTTAAATTTC
>NW_023595282.1:0-13000 GCF_014839805.1 Manduca sexta | reverse complement strand
TCAATAAGAAAGTGTGATTAATTGATTCCTAAACTCTTTTAGAAGTAAAGCCGGACCGTTTCCACTCCGCCGTGAGGTAATATGTAATACAGGGCTGATATTATTATAACAATATCACGTAAATATAGTATACATAATACACATTAGCTATACGATAAGCAGTTAAAAATAATTCAATTTACATAAGATGATACTGTGTGCACTGCACATATCCGAGTCAACTCTTGTTAGTTATCCAATACGCCAAACGTGAAAGGCCATGTTATGGTAATGTGGCTATTAGAAATCAGAAAACGACCGACGCGCCGCGCCAACATCTCCAGAAACCGCCAAACTTACGAGTTTTTTTTTATCAGATCTGTGACACAATTTTCGACGTCTGCTTTGTTGTGATTTCTCTTTCGTTTTCCCGTTGCATTCAATTTCGCTTTTAAGTTATAAATTAGATAATTTTTAATTTATTATTTAACTAGCCCACGTTCTCGGTGAAATTTTGTAGGTCAGTTTTATTGAAGTATTTTTAGAAGCTGGTTTGATACTGGTCATAGAACCAAACTCTCAACACTCTGTTTTATTGATTCCTATTTCTGGAAATGGCTTCTATTGCATAAAGCTTAAAAAATATGGTATTATTTTAATGATGCTAAAAGTTTTGAGGAGAATTTACGAATGTGGTCAGAAAAAAAATAGTAAGAGATCATACAGAATTATAATATATATTGCCAATTTATTGTTTGATAAATGATTTGTTTGAAATGTGGTCAGCTTCAAAACAGATGTTTTCGTTCTCTATATCGATAGTGTCATCACTGTCCGTCAGTCACAATCCAGTCGCGCGGTTAAGTCGAAATGGATTGGCCTTTCC
The DNA here is from genome assembly GCF_014839805.1 of Manduca sexta. Taxonomy (NCBI): domain Eukaryota; kingdom Metazoa; phylum Arthropoda; class Insecta; order Lepidoptera; family Sphingidae; genus Manduca; species Manduca sexta. Next base: position 12,135 of record NW_023595282.1, on the reverse strand, counting down.
GCCCTCCAGATATAGTGTTTGTATGGCAGGAGAGATTAAATATAGATAGAGTCTGCATTAACCCAGTTTACAGTGTAAAATTTGCCAAATATTTTCCATTAGCACAATTTGATCCTACTAAAATGTATGATCTTAAAAGGTATATATAGGTAGTGCACTTACGGTCAGCTTGGCTTATTTGGATCCCACAAAGCATAATACAGACTCATTACCCCGATATGATGGGCTTAAAAATAGAACTGCTCTATTCTGCAGATGCAAAACTCGACAAAGATTAACAAGGTGACGGTATTCATTGTACGTTATTGTTGATTTTGTTCATTGTCAGTTCATTGGATGCACATGTCAATTCTTCTCATTCTAAGAATGGCCTATTGAAGGCGGCTGGTGGTTAAACGGCAAAAATATTTTAGAATTTGAGAGAAAAAACATGTGACGTTTAGATGATAAATTGTAAGTGATATGAAGACGTAAACCCTTATTAAGACAACATTAATCTAAGTACTCCATTAAACATGTATAAAAAGAAAACAGAATTCATCTGAAATACTATTACAATGGCAATTAAAAACGTAATGTGCATTGTAAACATTCTGAATGACTACAGAATGGGATGTATTACTTGAAATTACCATAAAATCAATTACACAGCACGTAAACAAATCATGTAACAATGCCGCCCAAACGACGGTGATTTACCAAAATTTAACACTGAGAGATCATTCTCTGTTAGACGATGAGGTTGCATAAAACTAAAATAGAATTACAAAATCTGGGACGACTATTATAGATTCGTTTATTCAGAATTTGACATTTTGCGTGGTTACGAACAATTATGCAATTAGAGAGAATAGCAGATTTTTGCTTAATTTTTGTCTAGACGACAATTTGCCAACCAATAAAATAACGTAATGTTTTCACGTTAACGTTTCTTTTACTTTAATATCAATAGGAAGTAGAGTCTCAAATACCTCTAAACTGCTATGGAACCGGGTTTAGTTTACAAATTTTATGTAGTTTGCGTGTACACGTACTGCTGAATGTTTCAAATCACGCAAAAGGCTAAAAATTTGAAAGGGAAGTTAATAATTTAACAGTTCTGGCGCATTAATAACCTCCATACACGAGAAACACTACGTGATTTTGACTAAGTACCGAGTAATAAAATTAACTGCCGCAAAATAACAGTTTCAACTAAAATAAAAATAAAGTCTAGTACACTGAAATACTTTTGTGCAATAATACTTACATAAAGCATCGTTCTCAACACAAAATAATGAGAGGAAGTAAAACAAAACAAATAAAGAAAATTTAATAACAAAGACAATATCGAATTTTTGGACGAACATTATTAAAATATTCCCGCTGTTTGTTCGTAGTAATAACTAATTAATCGAAACAAAGTAGATTTTAATAAACCGTGTCCCATAGTAAAGAATGTTATCAGTAAATCAATAAACAATATGGTGGATGCGTTTCCCACGTATGATGCGGGTAAAAGGCTCGTTTCATATATGAGCTTTCAGACAAAGACCGGCGGGTGAAGTAGAAAAACCCTCTAGAGTTTCACTTTCCTGGTGTATTGTGAAGAGCTATTCTGCGACACGTAAAGCGAACACACGGTATGTCTTTTTGTTGGGAACTTCATTCACACAGCCCTTCTTAGAGATACTTCAAAAGGGGAATGGCCTTTTCAACGGAGTTCAGGAGCCTCTGGTTTTCCGAGAAATTTATGTTTTTGTCGTATATTTTTGTTATAATTTACGAGTGGCCAATTGGAAGCTGTCAGCCGCAGGTGATATACAGTCTTACTTATAAAAAAAATCGCAAAGCTATGCTTAGTTAAACACAAATTTATTCGATCAGCTGTAAGCCAAAACTCGCCAAAACATTGCCTCTTAATTAGGTTTAAACTAGGAACCGGTGATGTTTTTGACAGCTATTTAAGCAATTCTTAACCACCTTTTAACGCTAGAACTAGTTTATTAGTAAAATGTTTAAAATTCAACTTAATGTGACTGACAGGTGGCACGGCGCTGGGTCGATATGAGGGAGTTTTCTACAAGTGCATGATAGTGACAATTCATAATGCTTCAAGTTTACCTCTAAACCGATCAATCGTGTTGGCGTTCGTTTGTGAAATAAAAGATATGTTGATCAGAATATATAAGGTTTAAGAACCAATACCATATTCGTCAGGAAAGTCATAAAATCTGATTCGGTAGGGACATGTTTGATTACGACACGAAAAATAAAATGATTTCCAAGGAAAAACGTTGAACTTTAACGCAACAACGCACAACGAGATTTGATGATACGAATTTGAAATATTAACTTATGCTTTAAAGTGGGCGGAGTCAAATCTCCTTATAAAATGTTAAAGGTCATTAGTAGATACAGCCAGAGGACATGTGGAAACTTGTATTGGATTGTAAACTGGCTTCGCTAGCTTCACAGTACTTTAAACATTTTTGTGTCTTCTTTATGTTGTATTTCATTAATATTGTAGAAGGCAAATAAGCCAATGGTTCACCTGACGGCGAGTTATTACCTTCGCCCGTAAAGGCAAGGGAATTTAGAATATTGTGGCAAACATAAGAAGTAGGATTTTGAGGTTGCAATAATCTCACTAACAGCCACAATTATTAATGTATATTCTGTGAGACCGTGGACCCGTCTCGGTCGAACCGACCCATTCTTGCTGTAGATAAAATTAGCGACAGCGTGGCTGTAACCCTAATAAGAGATCCCGATTTATTTCATTTTGGTCATTTCACATAACTTGCATACTAAAATTCTTTACAAATTCTACATATATTGTGAAGAGCGTTTAATATGTTTTTTTCTCATTCTTTGGTAAAGTATATATATACATTATACTAAATGATTTTTAAAGTTAAATAATAATAAATATGGCATTTCTAGTCACATTGGAATACTCGTTTTATCAATTGAAATCTAGTGCACTGCGGATTTTCTTATTACGTTTTCCTTCACCTTTAAACGTGGCATTTAAATATGCACTTGAATTTTAAGCACTTATTTGTGCCACACCTAGATTTCAAGTCTCAATGTTCGCAATAGTTTTGAACTTAATCTTTTTTCAATAACTTTAAAAGTAGTTAAAGCCGTTAGTACTTTTTGATGGTTCATGTTGACTAATTGTATTTGGAGCAGTTATTATTGAAAATTCATTAAAAGCGTTTGCGATGCAATAAATCGCTGTCATTTTTTGATCGATGGTGATTTACCTGAATGGTTCACATCGAGGTGAACATTCAGTTGTATTGATTGTATCGATGTGCAAACGAAAGTGGGGTATCTCGTCTATAAAACATTCACTGAACGCGTACACATCGGCTGTCGAAACCGATTTGTATTTCTACTATTTCAAAATAGTGTGAACATGGACATGTATGCATCCGTCCTGTGTTACATCAAATATTCCTTGCGTAAAGCAGTTTTAAAGGTCAGTGGACCTTGAAGTTTGTAAAGCAAATATTTGTTAAGTCAAAATTGATAACAGAATTTAAACATGTCGCTTATCACCGACGAAATTAACTTTGCTCGTACCAAGGCGACCGGTAAATCGAATATTACACTTATAAATGGAAGCCTGTACAATATGGGACTGTAAATATTTATTTTCATTGTTTACTTTTCGAACATGTACAAGTTTCAACCGAAGTTGTACTACTGTTATGGTTACGTTCAACGATATTTTATTGATGTACCCCGTGACTTGATGGGTAATAATACTTTACTGCTATGGTACCTTGTCACTACAGACGCAAACGTAGTTTGGGTTGCAGTAAGCGCAATCGCACTCGGTGCACTCGCTCCAAAAGATCTCGCCGTTGCAGCCGAGGCGGCCGCCCGTTTCCACGTCCACCCAGGTCGACCGCTTCATCAGGATGATTTGGTGCACTCAACACTTTATACAAATTATTGAGTTATTGAGTTTATGTAAATATAAACACGGCTGCTGCATCGCTAGTTCGTTTTTCTTGGCTTTAAGCCGATTCGCAGCCGCGTGTCGAGATATAGGTATTTACTTACTTATTGAGTGGGTAATATATATTGATACTATATGATTATTTGCAGGTATTTGCAGTCAGAGAAGCTTGTTGGAATTGCGGCTGGCATAGAAACTCCTTGGGAACGTTGATACGCTTAGATATTTTAATAATAATTCAACGCACCCAAGTACCCTCCTTATTAAACTCAGCGGCATGTCGACTGTAGAGCTAGAAACATTTTCTTCGGTAAGTAATTAGCACAAAGTAATCTGTAGGTACCTACCTAATAAAGCTATCCCTAAATCTTTCTGATCGGGCTGAAGATTCTCAAACTTACTAGGTAAGAATACTCACGGGCGGTGTGACGATTGTAACATTGTTTTCAGAGTATATTACTACACAATTAAAATAAGTATAGAGGTTTCTTATGTAATCGCTAGTCCAGTAAACGTATACAATAGAAAACAAATTGAACATTATATTTACATATTATCTTTACTCAGATTGTTTAAATTTTTATAGTGTGGATTAAATTTTCCATTAATTTCATAAAATGCCACTAAATTTGTTGATTCGGTACATCTTTCTTTTCCTCCTAAAGTACTCATCGTTTTAATTTGCAACCAACTTTATTAAAAAGACAATTTAATAAGGAATATTTTCGTAGTTTAATATTTTCAAAAAGATACCTTTTTTATTATTCGTTAAAATTTGTATAGATATTCCCTCCTGGCTGTAACGCTTGCACCGCAAATGTGTGAAACAAATGCTCAAGGCCCTTTGTTCGGGGGAGGGCCTAAAATATTGATAGGACATGTAAAAACGTCAATTAACTTCAAACCTGATAGTTAATAGATTGGCAATATCTATAAGTACTTACTTAACTTTATGGTTTAATATTTTTACATTACTTAAGTAAGGATATGGTGTAAGGCGCGTTGGGGTAAGATCGTAGGAGGTGTAACATCGTATAAATCAAATAACTCATAATTGTTTTATAATTTTTGTTTTCGGACAACACTACCTGCGACCCCATCTTGTTCCCTACGTTCCACTAGTTCACATAAGTGATTCTGTCAAGTAAATAATGTGTACAGTGCTAACAAACAGAATATCGGTATTTCGTCGTTCCCTGGCAGATCCGGATTAACCCCATGCAAGAATTTGCTTAATTTTAATTGAGTATTTACTGTTTTTAATTAATTTTGTAGCTATATAGTATCACAAAGCAAATAAATCTTGTAACTTGTTTATTCAAATTTGTCGAAACACTTATATTCCCTGAGATCCGATCTTTACACATACAAATATTTGTCGTTAAAGTACGGATTAAAATCGTTAGATCTAGCACTTGTAAAATATTGCAAGTTTTTGTCAAAATTTATACACGAAGACGTCTGAACTCATTAATTATTTATTTTTTTTAGTTCAGGTGAATGGTCTATTTTGTTTATTTGTTATTTATTTACACGTGTACGTACTATTTCTTCGAATATTTTAAAATATATCTACAGTTTCTCTCATACGAGGTAAGATCGTATGCCTAGAACTATTAAAAACAAAGTTCGCTTCTAAATATTTCTTAAGATATTTATAAATTTTTTGAATGTTTAGAAATATCTACCTAGATCAGAATATGCTCTTTTTATGGATTTTAGAATCCCTGTATCATAGACGGTTTTAGATAGTAGTCCGAACTATACCTGTGAAGGTCCTATCTTTCTCACACATTTCTAAAAGTATAGTACTTATTTAAAGCCTTATAAAAAATTAACTGTTATATATAAGAAATTCAAATATATATACCATTTAGTATATTTAATAACATATAGCTAAGTTAATAATTCATTATGATAACTTCTATAGAATTTTTGTAAAAAAATAATTCGAGAACACTGTTTAACACGTCGAAAAAGCGTCCGATTTAACCCCAACGCACCTTAATGTATGTATTGTATGTACCACTATCAAGCTTTTAGAAATAATATTTATGTACCTACTTACATAGCGACATAAAATATTATTATGCTGCACATTAAAAGTTAGACTATACCTCGACTCAACCTCTCTAGAAGTAATCTGTATTCTTTGTTAAAAAACATCTTTTCCACTCAACATCACTCAAAACTATCAAATTCCAGGTATCTCGCGGAAGACTCGAGGAAAGTTATTAGCTTTGTAGTGTTAGAATCTGATTACTTTATTCTGATATTATTACAAGTGTGTTAAAAATAGATTTCCAACAGTTTCTGCAATAGCTACTTGTTCGATACTCTATACGAATATCCTGAACAGCGTTATTTAACAAATGCAAAAAACCCGATAGGATTTTACGACATACAATTCCAAAGAGGCTATCGTTTTAAGAAAGACACTATCGTGAACACTTATTTTGGGTAGAAGTGGTACAGGCACTAACAACCTCATTGTAGGATTCCTTGAATAATTCTCAAGGTAACCTCGATTGAGATAAGGTTAAGGAATTTTCGAGGAAACGTCTTAGAATACGGGTGTTAGTCTCTTCCAGAAAATAATACAATATTTTCTTAGTCTTCTATGACCTACATTTCTTCTGATTTCAGATAATGAGTGCTGCTTATTCTTATTTCAACATGCTGAGGAACAGTAATTAAACAATGTTGTAATTATATCCACAATGGTTTATGGTTTTATGCACTATGATTTTGTCTATGAACAAGAAGAATAAATTAGAAACAATTTCGTTTGTTGTCACTTAACATGTCATATAATTTATGAAACAAATAAGTGGGCACTTTCTTTTATTTATAAATCTTAATAAATAAACTTACTACATACTACAATGTCTACATTATTTATTTAACCCATCACTTTTGTAGTTTGTTAAATCTGATTTTGCTTTGTCTGATAAAATTTATTTGGCCATTTAAAAATCTAACATTGGATTATATACATACAACTTATGTCTATACTTTAAATCATAAGGATCTTGTTTCTAGTATTTACATTCTTTGACTTGTGTATCAATGCAAAGACCCCTTATGTTCAGGCAACAGAAAGTATATTGTAACAGGACCCTTAGATGTATAGACTATTTCTTGATGCCTTATTAGTTGTGTGGCAGCCAGACCATATAATAAACATGGAATACCTGAAACATAAAGACTTTAAAAAGAACCTTAAACAGAAGGGTAATGTGGACACATAGTCTGTTCATTCCTGCTTTATAAACATTTGAATACACAAGAAACACACATCACACCTTTAACCCTGAAGCGATATGCAGAGGTGTGATCAGGGAAGCCATTTTCGCTAAATGTGCTACATCCCATGATATGACGGGCATCACCATAATAGACAAAATTTCCAGACTCCCAGCGTATACTATGGGGCCATACAAGTATTATGTAACGCAATTTGGAGGGAGGGGGGTCTTGTAAAACGTTACGATATATTTCAGGGTCGGGAGGGGGGCTTAGTACAACGCCTTATGTAACATAGTTTTTTTTTTTTAAAACCATAATTAAGGTATTTTAGTGACTTCCTGGTATTTTGCGCAACATAACATTGCGCAAATTGTGAATGTTACAATACAAAACTACACTTTAGAGTTACATAACTTTTTGAGGGGAGGCGGGGGCGTACAGGAAAACGGTATGGCGCGTTACATGGGTGGGTGAGGGCTCAAAAATCTTCACAAATTGCATTACATAATACTTGAATGGCCCCTATGCTGGAAAAACCCAATATAATTTTGTCCAACCTAGAATTTGAACCAGGAACATCATACATACTTGGTACATATACAATATACATGTCAATGTTAAAAATCTATTGACAAACCTAGATTAACAATTTTGATGAATCTCATAAACTTATCTGATGTGTCCAAGTCCTCTTGTATCCTCTTAGAACAGTGATATTTAATGTAAGGAAAACAGCCTGTCCTCAATATTTGATAATTTGATTTTCCCACTTTCCAATTGAAATTGGACATGCCAAACTGATCATCCTTCACACTTCTGTACTGTAAATGGCAAATAACTTTTGATCACATTTCATAATATTTATGAAAAGAAACAATATTTTTTATTTTTGTTAATATAAAAAAGAAACTGTATTATTGTTTTAAGTATTACTTATGTAGATTTTAGTAGTCAACAAGACAAGAAAATTAGGTACAGTTCAATTCTTCTTTCTCGGAGGCTGTAGTTAGCTCCAAGTACAATCCAACACATGTAGTCAAATTTTATTTCTATAATTATTATGTCTAGAATTCACATAAATATTAAATATATTTTGTTATTGAATTTAGAAATGTTTTGTAGGACAACACTTATTTTTAATATGGTTTTATGAAGATTATATCTCAATTGAATAGAAAGTAAATTATACTTAATCCAAATAAATAATCTAGCCTACAACTTGTCTTGTAAATCCATGATTTGCAAGGATAATTTTTAACAATAACAAAACAATTATTGAACTATTGGATTTGGCTGTATTTAAATAGAAATGTGTGCATCTAACACCTAATATTGTGCACTTCGGAACATATGATGTTTAGAGCCACAAAGAAGTATGAATCGGACTGTACCATCAGGGAAATATTGGTAAATGATTCTTTAGTAGGATTCTCTTTGTAAGTAGGTATGGATATAATAGACGTTGAGTTTATTCTATATTTAAATTTAAAAAAACAAATGCAATACAACCTTTACGAAATAAGAAGTCCATGGAGGTTCATTACATTGCTTTAAATATGAAGTTAAAACTTCAGACGATGTCGGTTTTGTGGAGTAAAATGCAATACGTAATGTAAGTATTTTCATTTTATTACAAACTCTAAACTTGAGACACATAATTAGTTATTAAAACACTGCGATATTTTTAGCTTTTTGTAATAATGTTATATTTTTGATGAGGACTTAAAGTCTTCACCAAAAGAGCATTATATTAGATATCGAAATCATTTCCCTTGAGATCAAAGAGCATAATGCGAGGTTTCTTCAACTTCAAGCAAAGAGAATTTCAATAGTTATGATATAAAGAAAACTCAAGACTTAAACCAAAATACATTTTGGTAAATTTAGTCTGTCAAGTGTCAATTTACCTAATTGTCAATATTGTCAAATAAAATAATACAGATAACAAAAAATGTCTAAGATAGATTTAGATATCGATACAAAAATGTTATTTATTTGTTCCATTAATATTTTCACTTCCCACAAAATAATCATATTATAGAACCACATAGTACCAACTGATTCAATGTTGAATACCTATCAATTATATTTCCAGACTCATATTCTTAATTCTTAAATGTGGCTCATGTCCCTTGCCCCGGTGACCATCGTTAGATCTTTTTTTTTGGTTTTGCGGAGAAAGTTCCTTATTATTACCGCGCAGCCTTCGAAGGAGGCGAGTGAGCGGTTATGCCGGAGTAAACATGCCTTACGACCCGGCGTTGAGCCGCCCAGATTTGATGACGACCCTCGGGCGACCACCGGGCCGAGTCCCTAACCTTATGTACAACTAACCTACGCACGGCCTACCTCTAAAACTCTGCGGTGGCCCTCTTCGGCGCATTAGGGACGGCTGCGGAGTTCCTCTGACGGAAGTGTCTAAGTCTTCGTCCGCAGGCGCCTCTGCGCGGTGCCGCTTTGCGGCCCGACTGCTTGGGGGCGGGGGGGCTCAGTAGCCCCCGCGCACCGAAGGACGTCCTCCTAAACACTACCGCCCATCCCGGTGGTCAACCGAGAAATGTGCAAAAGACGCACAAAAATGCACTAGGGCGGACAGCTCCCTGCTGCCCGCCAATGACCCTCATATCGTTACATCTGCCCCAAGGCGTTCAACGTTTGAGCCCTTTTTGAATTTATATAAGTCATCTATCTAATTTGATGTTTGTCGGGGTTCTCACTCATCACTGTAACTGCTATATTGTTCTATGTCTAAGATGTTTTTATTACATTGTCCGAGTTGTTCGAGCTCTATGTATACTGGCAAGACGAAAGCAAGGTAATTGCCCGACAATCACTTAGTCAAGGTACAAGCAGTGTCGTGGCTAGTCGGCTTACTAACTTTTTGTATTTTTGTAAATAAAATGCCTTCCTGTGTTTTTAGACGATGTACTACAAATTATACTGCAACTGTGAATGAAAAAAATGTTTCATTTCATAGGCTAGTAATAAGTATACACTATTTAATTTATTTTTTAACTAATAAATGCATTTTATTCGATTGTCATGGCGACGCTCTGGCCGTATTAATGCGAGCTGCTACGGGAGATGGGTAATGAATGTACCTAATATTTTTTTAATTATACACCGTGATATCATAGTTGTTTTTGCACCGATTGTAGAGAGCGTAGTAGTAAGTGTGAGATTTAGTTGCATTATACACCAGGAGTTCTCATTTATTATTCGTAAACATTAAATTTAATTATAATAGAACACTTCCAGCGGGCCAATTGTAGCAGTCGATGTTCTCACGACACGCACGACTTTTCTATTAACGCCTAAGCCTTCATAAAGTGTTATTAACGTATAAAAAAGGCTATCAGTCTTGCATTCATATTCTTTTAAATAAAACAATGTATAATGTAGATATTATATAAAATATGTATTTGAATCTTCCAACAATACATCTTATAAAAAAAATATCGATAAGAATATTTACTGACTAATTTACTACGAATTATTGAGTAAAATAAGTATTTTTACTTATTTACCACATATTGTAAATATAAAACGAATCCAGCAACTATAACAATAATCTGCTTCCAAAGTATAACAACTTGAAAAAATTATTGAATGTTAAAAATATTAGACGAGATGAGGGATGCTACGAAGCATCGCATAAAGAGGAGACTCTCGACGACTTAATCCTATACATTAATGCGTTTGTTTCTTATCGTGACGTATTTTCGATTCATCGAGTTTCAAATCACAACGATTCTAAAGAAATTTCACTTCATAATATTTGTAGTTGTAGTTGTATTTCAATATTAGCCAATCACAACGGCCCTATGTCTACGCACGGCTGCCATGCCGTCAGCACTGAGAAACAGACTTGTTATCACAGCAATGCTCCGTCCTTAGATAAATATCGTCTATGAAAGAGGTTGTTAATTATAAATTAACTTTAGCGATACACTCTGTTGATTTTTAACAAATTTCCTATAAATATCAAATAATCTGTGGAATGGATTTCATTGTAAGGCATTTTATAATCATTTTTGCATAAACATGAGAAACTAAAAACTTACATTACAATGTTAACGTGTTCATAATATAATATGCATATATGCAATACACTTCGTGATAAACTGTATTTCAGTATCCATTCGTGGATAAATAATTATGAATTCATGTTCTGTTTTTGAGCTTTAATAATTAGATCTCTGAAGTGTCTATTACGAAAAAAAGTACATATTTTTGCTATTATATAACAACAAATTAAGCTGAGAATATTAATGACGGTCTGTATTTTAGTACAGAATAAACAATTCAAACCCAAGTGAATCAAAAACATTGTTGTTATAATAAAAATTCATGGCGAAATATTGAATAATAAGCATATTTAACATTTAAAAAAACACTATCAATGGTTAATGCAACACTGATAAATAATATAGTGTCCACATAATATGGATGTGCATTTTTGTACAATTATAGAAACCTTAATAACTTTGTAAAATAATGGAGTCTAATAAAAAGTAATTGGAGCATAACTAGTCAAATGATTACACTTAAAAGTGTAATATATTATATATACTTGTAATATTATTACAATTAGTCGATGTCAAAGTAATTTCATTTTTGATTACGAAAAAATATTTAAAAAATTTGGCTATGTGCATCAGTCAGTTGAGTTTTATTTGTAAAAACGCCTTCTTGTTTCGCGCTTTTATAATTAAAAGATCGCGAAACCAGAAGGCCTTTTTACAAATTGTCAACCATTGCCCATGGTTTTGTGAAAAATTAAAGACCGTTATAATGCAACTATCCTATACTAACTATTACAATAATGTATCTTCTTATGACATACTTTTAAGTCATAATTAAATCATAGGCCACTCTGGTCCACACACCTGGCCTTATCTTTATGTTATTTGATATTTATTGCCTTTGAT